>NC_059184.1:11378221-11639675 GCF_020631705.1 Daphnia magna
GGTATCCTTTAGGTATGCGAAAAATGCCTGCTCAGTCGGCAAACTCTGCTTAAAATTGCAGCGGCGACGTATTGTATTATAATAGTTTGCCATTGGGAAACCAAAAGTCCCATTTCGTTCTGCACTACGTAACGCATCGTAATCAGCTGCAGCAAAAGGGGAACCGATACACAAGAGCAATCCCTTATCTGTTTTCGAAATTATGAACCATCGGATTCGGCCCCGTTTAATGGCTTTTCATCGCTTTCATGCCCTCAGAGGGGAGAAAAAACAAAACAAAACAAAACAAATAAATTAACGGATAATGTGCGTTTGTGCTAAATGTCCTGGACAGCTGTGCCCAATTTCTTCTACTAAAACAGACAACTATCAAACTGAGAAAGGACACATCTATGTCGAACAATGTAATGCAGGCTTCGAGGCTTTATTTGGTTACGAGGTAGGTCTCTACACACATAGTGTAGGTCTGTAGGATGTTGTCTTGTTTCAGCAAAGACAACGTTTAATTAAGAGGGGACGCTTATATAGCTAAAGGATTTCACGCTCGACCATTAAAGTTGGCGGATGAGCAACTATACTTCAGAGACGTGCAGGCCACAGGCTCGCTTTCAAGTCCCACCCGGTCCTACCGCTTCCTATATACGTCCAGCCATATAACAGATTAATACCGGCAGCCACAAGAGGAGCTGCCGTTTCATTGAGTATCTGACCTCGCTTACTTTTCACTTGCGACTGGATCTTATCCGCAGTGACAATATAGCAGAGAGAAGGCAGAGGGAAGTGAGTAAGGCAACTACAGTAAGCAAGTGGCACCATACGTCCTGTGTCCCGACAGTCGTCGCAAGTTGCGTTTGTGCCACAGTAGATATGACGTCGTCATTTCCTTTTTCCTTTTTTCTTTTTTGTTTACAAAGAATATCGCAGAAAAACGAGAGAAAAAAAAAACCCAAAAAAAAGAGTAGGACAAGATGGAGAAAGAAGGAAATGTGTTTAGACTAAGATGGGCTACGCACACAAGGAAAGAAAAAAAAAAAAAAAGGAATGGAAAATAAAAAAAAACAAAACAAAACAAAAAAAAATGCGCACTGTTTGGACGAGGGCTAGAAAAGCCACAGCCGGCCGCGTGATAAATCCATGGAAGAGAGCTACTCACGCTTGGCCGAGTGGAAGTGATGCTTCATAGACCTCGGCTATAAGAACGTAGGCTATATATATATATATATATGTATACAGCCTAGGACTAGAATATACGCGATATACATTTAGACATAGGTCATTGCTACGTATAATGCTGAAATAGGGCTGTCGTGCGAGTGGCTGCCTCATTATTGCAATGTATATTGCCATAGTAGGACGATAGAAGCGACCGCGTCGACGCTATACCAACACTTGGCTTCGAAATCGGGATGAGACGCACCAATTCAATGGCATGGCTTTTAACTGGTTCAGACTTCTTATATACATATGTACAGCATGTTTATTTCGTATATGCTGTCTGGCCGGATCTATTTATGCTTGTCTCCGTGCAAAAGAAGCAAATCAACCGAGCGTCACACCCTTTGCAGCTTTGCAGCTTTGTATACAGTATATGTACCGCGTCTGTGTCGCGCAATTATCGACTAGCAAATGTCGTTGTCGTTTCTCTTCGAAATTGTAGACCAAACTTTCAGAAAATTGTCTAACTTGACGCCGATAGCCTCGCCGCTGCGCACAACGGTGCCCGTTGAACAGTGCTTTAATGAGGGTATAAACAATTGAACATAGAATGAGCAGCAGAACGGTAGGGCCGTATGTAGAGTTCGTTTTATTTGAGCGCAATTCGGAAACCTTCGCCGTGACGCCTGAGGTTCGTTACGCACTTCAAAAGATCTATTGGTTTTGATCCCGCACCTCTGTGGTTGCGCTTAACCTATAGTTTACCTCGTCTGCATAGACTAAACTCCGTGCGTCTTCAACTTCTAAGCGCATTTGCATCTCCTCAAGAAGCTGTAATATTACACCCAACCCAACGCATTTGATCCCCTCTTATATCGGAGAGGAAAAGGACGCGTGGAAATACGAGTGTTTTAAACAAGTGTTGAGATAGATGCACGATACGACATCGACAACTCCAATTTTACTGATCGAAAGCCACTTACCATACAGTCTAACAAAGTATAGGACGCCCCCGTAATGTACAAGTTCCATACATATATTACCATTGAATTCAATGATTAAGCGTCTCCAAAATATTCTATTGCCATCATAGTCCTCATAAATTGCGAGCAAATTGTATATATCAGCGCCTAGCCCTCATTCGCGAGGCTTTCGCTCTCTAAGATATCGTCCTTCTGTTTTGACTGGTCGATCAGCGCCGACTGACGCTGATCTTGGCCGTTTATAAAATATCATCGGCTCGACATCCAGTCAGGCGCTCCGCTGATGGATTGCGAACGATCCCTCATCGAGTTTCATCTGGTGTGGTCGCTCTGTCATCGTTTTCTAGAAAGCAGCTAGCCATTTGGACGTCAAGACCAGTACCATGTACAGAAGGCACGCGCACAACAAAAGCAGCTGAGTAGACTATACCCGCACATACTATATACAGTATAGGCAAACAAGACCTACCAGAGTGCTACCAAGCGATCCCGTTCGCTTCACTGATTTCTCTCCCTTTCTCTCTCTCTTTCTCTCTCTCGTTCAGCTCGTCTCTCCCGTTCATCTCGCCATTTTATTATTATTATATAAATACGTACGTATACATATATATATATTTTTTTTCTTTTAGCATCGGTGCCTTTGGTATATAGCCCTTCAGCATGCAAGTCGTCGGCTTGGGGGCTGCTGTTGGATTCTTTGCTTTTGCTTCCGCTATCCATACATAGTGTTAAAGCTTGCTCGCCAGCTCGCTCGCTTAATGCTTCATGCCTGCTATCGATGCCTTTTCCCCGGATGACTTCCATTTGGCGTGCTCTCTTATTACATTTCCCCTCAGTATGATGACGGTTGCCCTAATTCTTTTTTTTTTTTTTTTCTTCTTCTTTTTTTCCCCCCCCGCCATTTCCTTCCGAGAGCTCCTTTGCGGATGATATGAACAGCTGAATCGGACGTAGTTAAACCTGCGTGAGCCTTAATTTCATTAGTCGAATGGAATAGATGCCATTAACTGCCGTGCACTTTTTGGAATGAATATAAACTGTGGCCACATTTCATCCGGTGAACTCACGCATTTATTTTGTTAGCTATTTGTTTTTTTTTTCTCCAAAAACATTGTAATGTATAGCCTAGCCTATACGATCAATGTGGTTTTTATACTATAACGTGGGCCTACATCTATAACTGCGCGGCTCTCGGCCCGAAATTCGTATAGACCATACAACTGCGGTCATAAAAACCAACAAACAAACCACGCCAACACAAACATTTCACAATGGTTATCTACATGCCTGCTATATGGCTACTGTATGTCTATGCTACACCGCACATGCAGATGCAATATATTTGTATTGCTTTCGTTTATTTGCTTGGACGACAGACATCGTGTTAACCACACACACACACACACACATCTGTATTCCTTTACAACTGGCGAACGCAGCATAGAAAAAGAAAACCGTAAAGAAAAATGTTGAAGTTAATGCGAATAAAACGCAAAAAGAAACAACAACAGCAACAACAACAACAAAAATAAAAGCGTTACTCCCCGGTGGACGACGAACAGCAATAGCGGCCTGGTGCAGACGATGCTGGTTTCCCCGTATCAGCTAATTAGCGGTACGATGCTGGTCGAATTGTAGATACGCCCTGTAACAAGACGACATGGGGCTGGTCGATGGAGACCTCTTTTAGAATACAGAGTGTAGTAGGTACGTAGTCCACTGGCTCTTGTGGCAACGCGCTTATGTATTCCCGAACTGAAAGAAAAGTCAAAGTTTTGAAACATCTATTATATACGTATAAATGGGCATTTTTCTTTTTTATTCCTTTGCGACCAAGGGAAAAAAGGGGATGTACATAAATAAGGCAAGTCGAGGAAACGGAAACCCTGATATGTGCAAGTTATTATCTGCCTGGTTGACATTTCTTGGTCATCAGTCATTCTCTCATATATCCTATCCCATATAGGTACGAGATAAATTATTTTTTTCAATTTTTTTTTCAATTTATGTTTAAAAGAAAAGAGAAAAATAAAATGCATCTGTAGATATGATTTTTTGATGTTGCATAAAGTCTAGACTTTGACTGTTCAAATTTAAAAAAAAATCAAAGTTTCTCGTTTCCAACTTGAATTTTGAAAAAGTAGAGTTTGGCAAACAATCCAGCTTACGCTAGGCGGCACATGCTTCGGAGAAAACCGCAAGTAAATGTCACTAGCTAAAAGTAAGTTTACTTTCTATACACAGTTTTTTTTTTTGGTTTTTTTTTCTCTCAAATCGAGTTTTGAATATGGCCTGTCAAGAGAAACAGTTGAAGAAAACAAAATAAACGTTTTGACATTAACTTTAAGCTATTAACGCATTGTCATACACCACTATGAAATGGTTGACCTTCAAATAAGTGACAAACGGCACCCCTGCCAACAAAGCTTTCTCGAATCGTCCAAATGATATATATGCTGTAAAATGTAAGAAAGGACAATTTGATAGTGAGGAATGAGATCATCGCGCATCTCAGCGCGCCATATTGCCAATACAGCAGATTAGATTAGAAACCTTCTTGAATTTTCGAATCCGTTTTCAACAAGTTTTTTTTGCGCCATTATATGAATGGGCTCCATCCTAAACGGCAGTTATTGCATCCGCCAGCGCATTTTTCACGCCAAAGTTGAATTCGCTGCTCGAACGAATAACGTCGAAAACGCCAATATACATTTTCGCTTCTCAAAAGATATTGCTGTATGCCAGACGAAGAAGAAATAAGTGCTGCTGCGAAATTCTGCAATCCAACTCTGTATATGCGCTGTACTATCGACGCCATGTATCGACTGATGTAGCTATATACAGTCTATCCGCTTTACGGGATACATATAGAGCGAAAGAAAGCGGAAGGATGTACCGGTGCGAGCGCGCACGCGTAGCACGTGCCGGAAAAAAAGAAAAAAAAGGAAAAAAAAGGGGATATAATGTACAGATATATTGAAGAACGAGCTCCACATGTCACCTCGGTGCGCGTTCGTTCTCTCCCGGAGAAGCCAAGAAGAACAACTTGACACTCTGCGAGTCACTATATCTGTACAGCTCTTGAAGAGGCACGTCGTGCCGTGCTCCGCACAGCTAGTTAGCAAACGTTCCTTGCTTCCCTCTTGGACTCCAGCATCTCTTCTGTGTAGCATCTACTGACCCTGCTATACTATAGTGACGCGGCGACTCGCTGTCCTGACTTTTGTGTTTCGCTTTACAGTTCGCTGCCTCGTCGTGTCTGTTGAATGTAAATTACGCGTTATTTGTTATTTGTATCATTTTCATTTTGCTAGTGCAGTCTGATCGCGTCGGACGATTGGGTGTGACCTAATAGAGCCTAAGGATAAAACTGGTTCGATTGTTACGTATACTCCCTCCGCTTTTTGACGTAATAGTGCCCTCTGGAAATTCGTTGATTCAACGGTGGCTTTGGAACTTTTCGTTGAAAAAACAAACAAAACAACTGACAACCGAATTAAAAAGAAGAGCTTTCAAAAAGTATATAGACACTGTAAACAATTGAGTGGAACTATATTGGCAACTCTTCGGAATCCAATGACTGTTGAAGTTATTTAGCGAGTATAGTCGTCAGTGCTGACCTTTAGTTCTTATATATGTGGGCTCAAAAGAAAATGAGGCAGAACGTGATGAAATCCGACCGAAGGTGGTTGCCTATTGCGGTAAGTGCATTCATTTGATGTAATTAGACATTTGTTTATCTGAATGCGGCATATGGTATATCTGAGATCATAAAACATAAAACATACAGTATATGTGGCGCAGCCAACGTCTATAGCGTGTCTTAATGAGCTTTCGCTTTTGTTTCCCAACTTTGGTCTGCTGCAATAATTTAATTATGAATCCCGAATTCCGAACCAAAAAGCGGAAGGGTTGCAGTCGAACGAGCGCCTTTCCTTCCTCATCGTGGAGGTAGTTGTTTGATTATAATTTATAAATCATGAACATCAGGATTTGTATACCTTTCGTTGTTGATCATCATACTGTCGAAGAATTTTCAAACTCGGGACAAAACCTACGCGCTTGAAATAATCTGACAACTTAAAGGCCTTTATGTATTAATAATATGTGTCTTTGAGAAACAGATGTCTTTTCCTTTTTTTTTTTTTTTTACTTTTATTTTGCGTGAAATTATAATCAAACCATTTTTTATTTTTTTTTCGATTTAGTCCTGGTCATTGTTCGGCGTTACTTGACTCGCTTCTCCGTATACGTATTGTGTTTGACAGCACGATCGTAAAGGAATAAGCTGATTTCAACGACAATACAACAAACGTTTGGACTATACAACAGAGAGGGATTGAGATATAAAAAAAAAAATGTTTGCTCAAAAGGGAACCCGTTTTGAATTTCAATGCAAGTGATAATGCAAAACATTGAATTAAAATGGGATATGACGTTGGAATAGTTTAAGACGCGTTGACGGTTGCCTGAAAAAAAAAACCAAAAACAAAATGCGTTTTGCGAGGCAGTAAATAAGGAAAGTTTTGCGTCCCGAGGATTAAGTTTTTTGACATTTTCAAGTTGAAATGTTTTTTGTTGCACATCATAATAATTGCTTTTTGAGGACGACTATTTAAAGTTTTCGGAGCTCGTGAATATTTTCCGCCAGCGAATTTGTCTCGTATATAATTAGATGATTTCTTTTTCTTAGTTAGCTGTCAGATAGGCGCATTTGGTTGGCAGGCTTTTTAATGAACTGGCGCTATAGATGCGGGTGCATGCAAAAAAGCTGTCGCCCTTTTTTTAAAGTGCAGCCATAGGGCCACCGGAGAGAACTTTCTGCAGCCCCCCGAAAACGGTTGACAGTGCAGCCGAAAGTAAACTGTAAGATACTGTTAGCTTGGGCGAGATCGTCACGACTGTAACAACGATGTATAGGCTCTTCCATGTAGCACGACTCCTTTCTGCAAAAGACGTTTTATTTTTTCTTCTTCCTTTCCTTTCTTTTCCGTTTCTTTTCTTTTTTCCTTTTTTTTTTTGTCTCTTCTTTCCTTCTTTTTAAAATTGCCTTGTCAAGAAGAAATCCGACACCAGACAACCTACAACAGTTTAATCTTTTCTAAAGATTCTCGTCACTCTCGTCTCTTTCCTCGCAGCACCCTTGATTTTTTCTTCGTCCTGCTCATGTATCACGTATTGCGGTGGCTCGCACAGCAGACACGGGATTTACTTATGACTCTGCCCCAGCAGGCTCGGATGCCTATCTCTCGTCTTTTCCAGTTTTTTGTTTCTATTTGGCTGGCGGCCGCAATCTCATTTCTGCGTTGCGTCGGGTGTGCCATCAAACACACCCAACGCGCTACCCCAAATCTCGAGAAATACTGTATATACAAGCTGCATCCACGTGTGTGAATCACCTCTAGTTGAATAGCAACACACAACCTCATAAAGAAGATTAAGCGAAATGTATAGGCTCTGGGCGTAACCAATGCAAGACAAAAATAAAAGGAGAAATGACAAAAATGTCAATGGTTATGTACTGTGTGCATCTGCAGAAGTGTGTCAGCTGGTCAATCAGATATTCATAGGCGATTTAGCATTCACCGCCAACTTTCTCGGAAAGGCAGACGAGTTGCTGAAGACGAATAAAGTAATTAAATAAGGTCTCGGTCGTGTATATTAGAGATGAATGTTCGTCTTTCCTGGCAAATGGCCTAAACTTGTAAATCATTTAAGACCAATATCAATAACTGGGGCAGCTTCAGCAGACACATTCAAGTGTATAGTGCGCAATAAACAGAATCCTGCCTATGCCAATAGTCACACTGTCGGCAGCTCTTCCGGAAAAAATGACTTAGACCTACTGTACGTCTGTAACGCCGGCGCTGAATTGTCTAAGTTGAAGCTGACTCCACTTTTCGTGCTTTACACGATATATATGATACACCGCACTGATATATAGGCCCATATTTGGCGCCCGTTATTGATGTAATTTATCGATTTCAATTGTGAACTGTGAATGGGGATTAAATGGTTGAATGAATGTTTTGTCTATGACGAGAGACGTATAATCTTTCAGTGCGAATATATCCAGCAGTCTCTCTGGAAAATCTTCGATTTAGAACGGATTTAGAACCTTCCTATTTTCAAATTTTGCACAGAAAACCTTCGCATGTCTTCCCTGACAACAATCAGTATAATCCTGATTGAATTTGAGCATGGCCTGCTCATCTATATTTTATTTTCTCAGAAAGCCCATCACTATTTGCTGCAGAGAGATGTTTAAGAGAACTGGTTATTTGTTGTCGGATACAAATCGAAGTATAAGGCAACAAGGAGGATTTAATGCACTTGTCATACTTAACGGATGTGGGATATATATGTGCACACAGTATAGTATATAGCCGTATTAGATGGTGAGCTTGTTCTGTACTTGCCAAGACGGGGATCTGCTGATGACAAAAGATTTTTGTTTTTTTTTTCTTTTCTTTTTTTTCTCCCTTTTTCTTTGTCGAGGTCTTGTTGGGAAATCGTAAATAGACTAGGCGTAGCGTATGATTGTACTGCGTGTGTACACTGTACATTAGGCCATGGCTGCAACGTACGTGGCTAAAAAAGACTTTGGTTTGCGCGTGTCGTTATATATATATACGGTACAGTATATACTGTACACAACAATAGCAGTCCGCTTGACTTTTCGACCGGGCAACGAACAAGCTTTGGCTATGTGTGTGTGTTTGATGGACAAACGCATCAGTCTGAAAAGGTTTCTGCTGCTTGTTTTTAATCTATACAACGGTCCGTAAATTTAACTTGTGCTCTCTATCTGTATAGAACTGAATAGCGAGCGGGCTGGGATTATAGGCACATATGTACTCTAAGTTGAGTAGCTGCACCAGCTGTGTGACGAAACTATACATGTATTCTATACAAGGAGAGAACTGATCAAATGGGCTTTGTCCGAATGGCGAGTTCTGCGCAGGTTTCTCCTCAATGGAAAGTTGTTGATCTCCGACTCCCTACTGAGTAGACCTAGATGCTCTAATACGTGGGCTGGTTGAAGAACGGCCTCGTGCGTCACACTCTGCCTTCTGTTTTCCATGCCCAAAACCTTGCGTTATAAAAATATTACAGCAGTAGACTGCACACTGCATATTGTATGCATTGTATGTGTGTTTCTCGCTCACCGACCACGATTTTTTTTTCCAACGACGGGAAAGTATGGCTCATTGAAAATGCACGCCCCGAGAATATACGGTAAATATTGAAAAACAATGGGAGCGAACTCGCTCGACATACGTTATTCTTCATATTTTAGCAGCAGCTATGTGTGTCCAGAAATAGACCAATGTAGACTACACCGCGCCGATATTGATTTGTCACAATTGAAAGTTTTTCTAACCATATAGCCGTAGCCTATACTGTATAATGGATGTTCATATCTATATGTATAGAACGGCACCGAGTCATTGTTTGCCACATGCATTTTGGTATTGCAAATGTGGTCAAACATTACTTGGCGCTACCACATATCCATCTGACACCTGAAAACACTATATACCATGAGTAGTTGTGTAAGCCGAAGCGTATTGAGCTAAAGGTTCAATTTTGTTTCTTCTTTTATTGGGGAACCTATAGTGCATAACGGTTCATTTTTCATTTCTATCCTAATATAGGACGACTTTTCATAATTTGTATGTTGCTTACTCAAATCATTTCCACACATTTGCCATGAAAACAAACAACAACTTGGCAGTCAAAACGGCCTCAGAAAAAAAATTTGACGATAATTTAACCCCAAAGCATTTCCTAATAGGGACAAAAATTTGTCCAACTGACCGACTCAGTTTCGTCGAAAGCAGGCCACCTTGTGATTTACTGGCATCGCGAGTAATTGAAATTATTATGGATAAACGCCATTCCACGAAGCTGGCAATTCTCTTGATTTGATTGCAATGTGCTGGGAATGATACGGAATCATATTGCTGATTGCTGAGCGATCGAATTCCCTGTTGCTTTTCAACTCTTTGCCAGGGTCACATCAGCAATAACATCGCCGCCTCCTTTGATGACATTTGACTGTTTTGTTTTACGGTTTTTTTTATCAACATTTTTCTTTAAAAAGCGATATAGCCTAAATTTGTGATCTCCAATAAAACTATTCGCGTGCGAATTGATATAGTTCCATGCGTACGCATCTATATAACACTAGAAAACCCCAGAATTGCATTTGCTTTTGAATAGATCTCTAAACGTTAACGCAAGGTTATTGTTTATTCGAGCTGTGTACATTTGGTTGAAGCCATTTTTGAGCTCTTTCTTCGCTAATTTTTTTTCCTGAAATGTATATTCAGGCATTGGTGCGCTGAAACTCCATCAGATAGTTTTGACTGATTTAAAAAAAATCTATTGCTCCCATAAATGTATCACTTGTTTAGTTTTGACTTTGTGAGGCATTGCTGCTGTAGATGTCGGCTTGAAACTCGATCGAAGTAAGACAACAAATAAAAAAATTATCGATTTGTCCAGTTTCAGCATACGCGCCATCTCGACGCTGCCTTTAGCGATGTAGGCAAGCTTGGAAAGAAAAGCTTGTTATAATACTTAATGCCACAATATTGGAAAGAGCCCAGAGGTTAAGGATTCGCTTTGTCTATGCTATTCGTCTATAAGGATCACGGCGGAAAATTAGAACAGACCATGCCATATATCCGATTGAAAAATTACGAGAGGAGGAATGCTTTATAGTGTCTTCTCCAACCAGCAAAAGAGCATCGCATTTGCTTCCAGAATTTGAAGACCCATTCGACGGCCAAGCTTTTCGTATAAGGAATATAAAGGGAGAATCTCGCTGTGTTCCCAAAGCCGGCTTCTTTTTTTCTAATAACCTGTGACGCACTTCATAGTCCAACGGCCAGCTTGGTGCGCTCACTAGGGAAATTAAGAAAGGAAGCGCTCGGTATCACGGGTGCATAAAATCTCGAGAAAGAGGAAATATTGCGAGTAGGGACACTCTTGACCCAGCTACCAAGTGCCAAGCAAATAACCTGTCAGTGCATGATTACCGAGCGTTAATGGGTTTATTTTCGTTGCCTTCCCCATTTTATAAAACTGTTTGCGTCCTCGGGATATTTTTTTCCCCCTAGACCTATACAGAAACAAAAACTATACTGTCACCTTTTCGTTTTTACCTTTCCTTAGGCCTACTTACCGCCTAACATAGACAGTAGCCTATAGAAAAAAAAATTAATGACGAAAGATAGTTAAGCTGATTAAAACACTTAAAGTGATATTTTTCCATTTAGCTAAAAGAAAAAAAAAAAAATCATCACCAAAATTGATTATAAAAAGTACGAAGTTTTGTAAGTAGTAGGTCTAATTGCTGATGTTTCAGCTACCGTAATACTGGAGCGTATTTGTTTTGAGGACGACGTAAAGCTGAATAGATCTAAAATTTCATAGGACACTTCGGATACTTCGGACACTTCATCATAGTTTCGATTGTCCAGACGACGGGTTCTTGGAAAAAGGGCATCGGGTCAATTGAAGCCTGGTTTCTCCGCAAAAAAGCTCGTGCAATATACACGACTAAACAAAAATGATGAAATTTGAATAGGTAGTTAAAGGTATTCCAGTAAATACTATTACCTAACCTAAAATAAAAAAGCCAATTATTTGTTTTTAAAGATAGGCACTTAAATTTAAATTGAATTGAAAAGTAAATTGTAATGAAACAAAGATAAGGCTGCTAATTTGAGTTGAATATCTAAATCACATGTCTTACAAATGAACGAATCTTACATTATTTACTATTTGGTATTTGCTAACGAAACCAACTTTACTAAATCAGCTGTTGGAAAACAGGTGAAAATAGACCACATTGGTCCATACCGGATTTATAAAAAATTCGGAATGCGAGGAAAATGTAATGCATGGTTTACGCCACTAGATGGCATTAGTTTGCAAGAACCAAATGTTTTTCAAGACTGTAATGCTGTAACTAACGCACAATGCTGATAGATTGAACTTACCGTTAATTACGAAAGCAACAGAAAGATTAATATGGAATCTAATAATAATTAGATAAAATCCTACTAATTGAGTGTGAATATACCTTCCACTACGATTACTGTAAAAAGCTTGGTTGGTTAGCAATAGGTTAGCATTGGTTATCAAGCGTGGATGAAACAAATTTAGAGCTAATGTAGTCACCCGCCATCTACCGACTTTCTTTCCAAAAAAAAGTGTCTTCACACGGAAAAGCTCGTTGTCGTCTCTACTTATAATTTTATCTTTGCGGCTCGTTCATAGCACAAATTTTCAATATGACTGTTGGTAAGGTGTAGAAAAAAAAACCAGGTTCAGACTTCAGAGAGGGTTATGGATCAGCTCTGCCTCAGTCGGGCTTTCTTTCCATCGTAAATGTATGTTTGTTTGTTTATGTTTTTTTCCTTTTCAAAACCTTACTGTGTGCATATGGTGCGCATCTTAGTGCAAAATGTAAGGTGATTTTCGTGTCTTAGAGAAAAGGGCTTATCTATAAAGTGTTTTAAAAAAGTGGTTGGTGTTAAGCCTGTGAGCTTTTGGTGTGACTTTCACATTTAATCACTGGCATTGTTTGTTCTTTGCAAAGAAGAGGACCAGTTGGATCACGCCCACGATATGGTGGTTGATCTGGACAAGTCTGCAGAGCTCAACTTCGTGGACGACTTTGGGAAGTATTGTTATGGTTGGCAGTGGTAATAGCGGAAGCAACATGCACAATTTCAACGCAACACAAACCAAATCAAATTTCGTCGCCTCGGGTAAGAAGAACTTTTCTTTAATTTTTGCAAGCTTAAATATGTACACTGACAAAAATTAGAATTTGGCACAGAAACAAAAACCTGTTCTTGCCTTTAAAAATGACAGACTATTCTAATCCACTAAAAGACAATTCTATATGGTGAGGACTTGCTTGAAAACGACGATGATTTCTATTTCGGGGAAAAAATATAAAGCAGTGTTTGGAAAACGATTGGTGTTATCGATTATTAAAAACAAATTCCGAACAAGTCAGTTTTGCGCATATGCAATAAGCTTAGAATTCGCCTTTTATGTTCAACGGCAATATTTAGATTGCTCTTGTTCCTTCGTAAATAATATTCGTAAGGGTGGAAGGCAACCGCCTATTCTACGGCTTTAACTATGTGAAATCGTGAACGAAAAGCGCAAAAAAAATCAAATGAAAATCTAGTCATAAGACCAAATGTGAATTGTAATTTTTTTATTATACGTGTTGCTTAACTTAACGTTTTCCCTCCGATACTCCGGTAATAGCGATTGCTGTCTGGTACCCAACTTCGTATTAGACTATACCCTCTTTTCTCATTTTACATTAAGTTTTTAATTTTGGCTACAAAGGTGGTAGCACGGTTGTAACTAACCAAGTAAAAAGAAAAACCGCTCAATTTAGCTTCACATTCTACGTTCTTGTGCTATTTAATATTTTCCCTTTACGTTGTTGGCCTTATCAGGTTCTAATTTAAAAACATCTTGGATTAAATTTGTGAAGCAAACTCTTGGTTAGATTAGGAAAAATAAAACATAGATGCTGTAGACTACGTTGTAAATTGTAAAGAGGCAAACATATTTGGAATGGTAAAAGTCATTTGATGACTACCATTTGTTTACATCATTATACTTTTTTTCCAAATGGTTTTACACGCATGCAGTGCTGCTCAATATTTCATACTTCCTAGTCTGGCAAAGATGGTCCGAATATTGTCACGGAATTTCTAGCATAAAAGGCACAGAGTCAATAGAGTTAACGGATCTGGTACACTTTTACCAGAAGTGAAGACTAAACTCGTCGGTGCTTGCAAACGCGAGACAATCAACTCGCTCAGCCTCCACTTATTGGCTAAAACACGACAAAAAGTGGATCTAACTGATTCACTAAAACAACCATTTAAGTTACTCTAAGATAGAACAAGACAAGACAAGAGAAGAAGACTTGCTTACTTCCAGATCAGAGTTAGACTCTTCAAAAACTCACTTTTCTCTTGTAAGTAGGGTTGGGGCTCGGATGCTGAAAAGCTAAAACGTTGGTTTATTGCAAACTTAATCGTAAGGGTAGTCAAGGTCTTTCTCTGGAAAGACCAAAGAATGACCTTGGCTACTTTTCTAGATAGGAAAAGAAGACATCAAATTAATTCAAATGGCAATGCAACCGTATGTGCGTTGGAAACTTCCATAAACATGACTCGATGACATTTTCCTGGCATTTGAACATTTATGGAATATTGCTGTTAGGTTTAAGGGGCGTGATAAGGTTTTTCGCCAGGACGAGACGCGTCTACATTGTTACGACACGCCAATAAATGGCTTCCTAATCAGCAAGTTTGAAACTCACGACTGGAAGATTTAGGCAAAAAGAGTTGATTAAGAGACAATGATAGAAATTCTTTTGCCATTCTGTGACTTGTGCGTTTAAATTATGTTCTTTTGAGATTTCTAAATACCTTGCTTTATTTAGCGACTTTATTGCACCGAGAGTCATTTTTACCGCGATTGCCAAAATGTAGAATGTTTTAATGGTCAGATACAGAAGAAATTAAAAGGATTTCATAAGGGAAGTCGGTAAGGAGTGAAACCATGGATTACCGCATTGGGCGACACTAACCCTAGTGTAGTGTATAGCTTCTTGTTTTCCAAACTCCGATTAAATACATAAATCCAACTTTGCAAAATCAATTTATGTCGAGCGTCTATGGTCGACAATTCAGTCTTAGCATGTAAAAATCCACGTTTTCGAAAATATCAACATTTTGCATGGTCCAAGGACAACAAAAAGGCCTCCCGAAATGCGCATCAGAACACGGAATGCATTCGTGGTGGAACCACAAGTTGAAGGAAAACTTCCTGGATTTCTATTCTACGTAGACCTAGTATTTGTTTTGTACTTTCACTCTTGATTAGTGACATCCAAATTTCATTGATGTCAATCAAATGGTAGTTACTAATAAATCAATCTGAAACAGAACGTCAATTATAGGGACCAGTAATTAGGGAAACCTAATATAGCCTACTTTTTCAATCTAAATGTTCTGCTTCGGAGCGGAGCAGACGCAAATCCTTTCGGGGACGTGAACAGAAGAAAAACGAGGGGGCTGTCGAGAAGTATTGCCTTTAGTGAGCCGGAACAATGGATTATAATATTTTATAGGAACCGCTAAGTCTCTTTACGGTTTTTCGAATAGCCTAATTCCTTTTAAAAATCTACGGTCGGCAGATCTTGATCTATTTGTCTACGAAAATGATTTTTTAAGAAGTAAAATTTTTCTTCTATATTAATGTTGTGAGAACAGTAGGGGCAAGAGAGAAAAACGTAAATATTTTGTCCTTTTCTATGCTTACAGCCGGTACGTAGGCTATACGGCCTTTTTTAAATTGTCAGCATATTACTACATTTAGTTGTAACTACAAACTATAATTTTTAAAATAAAGATCAGTTGCCTAATTGAAGAATGTTATTTGTGGGAGGATGTAATGGCAGCATAAGAGCTGCTCTTAAAACCAAAATACGAGTATGCTCATGTGTCAGTGAGTATATATATAGGCTAGTTTGTGCTGTCTTAAAGACTGTTGGAGAAAAATCTCTGTTCTAAAACTATTCTCTTCATCAAACGTTTGGGTTATACATATAGCTGTTCCTCAAACCTTATTTATAGGAAACGCAGAGGTGCCAGTCTCCGTCAAACTAATTTCTTGTTATAGTTGATGTGAGTGCTAAACTAGCGTATAGGCTATAATGTATAAATCCATTTACATTTCAGGACGGCGATGGGATTCAAACGAAACAGAACCAAAGATTAACACCGTCATCACCGCCCAATCGGGAGATACAGCTTTTCTTCCTTGTCATGTGGCGCTAAGAGAGGATCATGGTGTAAGTTTCACGGATGAACCAAAGATATAAAATTTGATTGTAAAAACATTAGTCGTCCCAAAATTTCTCGCGTTTGCACACGTAAATTGGCCTACATTGAAAATAACTAAACTAAAATAACACAGTTCTGTTTTAGTAACCGAAAAGCAAGCGTAACCAACTAAAAAATTGCTAAAACGACTAGTTTAAAAAATTGTTTTCCTTGAATGATAGTAGAGAAATAAAGTTGCTAATAAATAAAACCCTTTCTGGTAATTTGTATTTATTTTTAGACGCCAAAACGCCACAACAAAAACCAGCTGCATAAATTCGTTTAGGATAGGCCTATACGTATATATGTGACGATTTACTTCAACGAATGATTCACATTTTATCAATAAAACTTGTTTTCATTCCTTTGTTCGTTGTAGGCATTTGACGACTTGAATTGTTTTTCTCGTCTTATGTCAGAATCGTCCTAACTCCGAACGTTATAACTTTGTAGGTATCTTGGGTACGTCGGCGGGATTGGTATATTTTGAGTGCAGACTCTAAAGTATATTCAAGAGACGAGAGAATTCGCGTTACTTCGGTGGACAATACCGAAAACACTTGGACGTTGCTCATAAAATACATAAGAAAAGACGACGAGGGTATCTATGATTGTCAGGTTGTAACAGCTAAATTTTATTTTTAGATGAAAAGAATAATGGCTTCTTCTGCTTCTTATAAAACTGAGTTTTATACTTACAGATCACGACTAGGAAATCCGCATGGACCCAGTCTGTCGAATTACGAATTGTTGAACCACAAGCTGTGCTAGTCGGGTCTGAAGATATATATGTTGGTGTCGGGAGTCCTTTTACAGTCACGTGCGTTATTACGAATGTAAGCAAACTCGCTTATTGTTAAATCAACGTTAATCGCCATAATTTTACAGAAGATTAAGAAGACGTTGAGGATACGCAAGCACGTCATAGATATAGCCTAGTTTTCTAGGTTTTCTGTTACAAGTATAAATAGTTATAGCATTAAGGAAGTGTATAGGGTTAAGAAGTCCTTAATTTCGAATTTAATTTAGTTGTTCAGTACTCGCCATTAGTTTCCCAAAACACCTCCATGAGGTACCCGCAACCGTTAATAAAATTCATGAAACAGAACAAAAAGCTAAAAGAGTTGGTGTTCGGAATGAAGGGGCAGTTGTTGTACGTATATAGGCCTATCAAATGATTAAAGTTATTAGGAACGCGAAAAAACTACTTTACAGACATTGATAACATCTAAATCGGATAGTTTACGAAACGACTCATGTAGCGTAACTGTTGTGCATTTCATGTAAAAAACGAAATTTTGTAGTGCAATTAGTAAGCTTTTCTCCTTAAAAACCTGTAACAACTTAATTTAACTATCTGCTGCGTTACAAAAAATACTCGTGAGTGATATCGTTTATTGGCATATGCTAAAAGTTTATTAGTAACAGCAAAGTATCAGCACTCGAACGATCGAGTGTCCTTCTTGTCTGTTCTGTTCACATATCCAAGAATGAACCAAGTTGGCATCTAGTTACACTGGATAGGTAACAGATAGGGCTCAGCCCCGGGTTACCCTAAACCAGGCTCACTACTGGAAGAAGCTGGCGCAAAGCTGAAAAAAAAAAAAAAAAAAATGTGTGTGTCATACTGTGACAAAGTTTAAAAGAAAGCAGAAAGCGCCAGAAAAAATACAGTAAGTTACCTGATTAATCAGTAATTTGAATCACAGAAAAAAATTGTGAAAACGTAAGATTTACGCGTTAAAGATTTGTTTTAAAAAAATTGAATTCTTTCTCAGTTACCTTGATTTTTTGTTTGTTTATCAAATGAAAATTAGGTCATAAACTGCTGGTCGTCTAATGACCCATATTATTCGGGCAAGTTCCTTTTAGACTTACGAGAAAGAAACAACAGCATTTCTCGCCAAGTTTAGATTATAACTTAGGTAATCAGTAGACGTTTCCCAGCAAAAGAAAGCCTATATATTATCCATTTGGTTGGACATTTAGAGCGAAGTAGAAGGGCACAATGAAATCAGAACTGAGAACTTGCAAAATTAGATGGCGTTCTTTAGTGCCTCTCCTAATCCATTCTTTTATAGTCTTATGAATTACTAATAAAGATGCTTCCCCTATTTCATTGACAGACCTTGAAACCGCCGGAGTATGTCTCATGGAACTTTGACTCCAAATCTCTAAATTTTGGAAGTCATGAGCAATTCCAGCAGCCATCCAATTTACAAAAAAATGGAACAGAGCAGGTCATACAATAACATTTGATCCTGGGCCTCCATCCGTTAGTCGATTACTTGTGAATAGTGCCAACACTTCTGATTCAGGTCGTTATACCTGCCAGCCCTCCAGTGGACTTTCAGCATCTACAAACGTTCATGTTGCACTAGGTAAAATACATGTGGTAAAATGATGGAGTTCGAAGTGCTAGTTTCGATATTAATGGTAGACTGCCTTTTAGTGATGCGTTTTAATTTTTTGTCTTCTCTTTATTAGGTAATGAAATGGCTGCTATCCAGGCGACCGATACAGCTTGCAGGAACGGAAATTTTCTCTTGGTTATGTTAACAGTTTCGGTATTATTTCCTTTATGTTTTGGCCTTATGTTGTAGCATCAGAGCCAGTTGTACAAAAAATCACGTATCTATTTAGACGTTTTCTTTACGTTGATGTCAGGTAATTATGATCCAAATCTAATAAAAAATTTTAGCATGGCGTTGTATTATTGGGACCAAAAATGATAACATAAATAGATTGCTAAAGTTATATTAACTAATACAATTTGTGAAATACGTGTTCGCATATCTGGAATTCTTACAATTGGTAACGTTGAAATCGATGATCTTGTTATGGGGTTCTAAATTTATAAACCGCCTGTTAACAATCCCAATGCAAGCGATAAATAAGTTCCTCCTTCTGGAATTGAATTACATTGAACTGTTTGAATAAAGTGTTTTCATGCAATCTTATGAAGCGTAAACGAAATCGAACAGCTTACAGCAATTTCGGAGCCAAACCCCAGAAAAGCATGACCATCGACGTAATCGTAACCAGTTTTTTAATTCCCGATAAAGCAGATTTTGAACTAAAGGAATCTGGCGTTATTGCAATGACATACAGTAGGTCTTTACAAGATATAGTTTGAAAACGAAAATGAATCCTGATTCTATCTATCTTTTACGATATACATAACCGAGCGTAAGCTATATTTTCTTGAGTGTAATGAGCAATATTGAATTTAAATAGCCAAAAAAGATCGAAAATTACCAAATACCCCGAATATTAGATAGAGAGGTCAAATTAGCACAGAAAGCTTCATTTCAACGAATAACATTTATCTATGCCTTTTATAAAGGGTAAAAAGGTTACAATAAAGTAATGACTTTAGTCTGAAAAATTTAAAACTGGCAGCTTTCAGCGTTTGTCGGATTATTAACCTATTACTCAGCTTTGCCCCATCAAATTTACCTTCCTCTTCCCTTGAGGTTGAGAGGTATTACCTAAATACAAAAGGTGTTAACTAGTAATTGTTCGAAATATAAAATTAGGGCCACGTAAAGAACAAGCATCCATGTAGGTGATGGACGAAGCTACGTATTTTGGTATTTTGTTATAACTGGGAGATTTCTTACATGGTAGTTGTTAAAGCTTTATAGTGTGTTTTCACTGCGTTACTTACGATATACGTTTGTATAGCAACCCAAAAAAGGAAGACCCCTACAAGAATAGGTTACCATCGAGCTAGTTAAGTTTTTGACGTTAAACTAGAAGTTTTCCTTAAGAAATCTATTGTCACAGGCCAAAAGAGGTAGTCTATTATAGTTTAAGTATCCTTCACATACGAAAAAACTGTTGTCAATGATCTTCACACGTCAAGATTGCTACTAAATTCAAAAATAAAATTTCCTCCAAGTTGTAAGATTGGTAATTATTCATTTGTGCAAATTAAGGTAAGAGTTTATAAATATGAATTGTATAGATGGGCTAGAAGGGAAAGACTAGACGAGTGTGTTTCTGATAAGGCATTCGGGTCTGACGACAAGGGTGCCAACGGTTCGCAAAAACCGACGGTTTATCGAACCGTAACCGTACCTATACAACAGTCAAAATGTTCAGCATGGAAAATGTGAGCGAACATTTACTCTATCGCAAAAAGCAAATTGCGCACGAGTTTGGTGAGGAGGGAGACGATGAAGATGACGACAGGTTTGTCTTCCGTAATCAGCTGGCCATATTGGAAAGCGAACCAGAAGTTATTACCGAACGGAACAGCCAAGAAATGGAGCGCTGACTGCGGAAACTTCACATTCAGACGCATCGCGCTATCAGGCAAGTGACGCCGGCCATCACGACGAGCCGAACAGACGCCATTAGTCACGTCTCAAAAACTGCCTCCAGGTGGGCTTACTTAATCATTACTACACCCAATCTTTGTTATGAATTATTTTGTGAGATGCGGGAAATGGCCGTAAGAGAATCACTCTTAAAAAATGCGAGAAGCCGATGAAGTACACGGGAGGTGCAAAAACAGCGTTCATATAATATTTTAGCATCGTTTTAAAACCTATTGCGGTTTATTATTCACCAATGACTTTTTCCCGTCTTAAAACTTTCAAATGCACGTCTATACCGCTCCTAACTTATATAGCCTTTGCGTCACATCTTTGATGAGCAAAAAAAGGTCGCGGTAGAGTTTCGTGGGAGAACGGTAATTTCGATTTGGAAACCACAAAATTACTATATGCAATGTGTGTAAATGTAGGTTATAGATAGATCTTCGGAGCGAGAAAAAATGCCTTTACTGGGGATTATCTAAAGTGGTCGTTGCTGCGATGGGGTTAAGCTTTTGTTCAAATGTCTTGTAAATGGGTTCTTTTGGATCTATTCGAAATTTTTTTGTCTTTCGGCCATGTTTTTCCGATGTTCTCATCAGATATAGTTTGCCAGACAATAGCTATTTTGTTTCAGCATTTGATTATTTCGGTATCTTACTTTATAACTAAAATTGGTACACTGTTAAAAATCACAACACTTTTTCCGTGCGAAAAACCCCAAATATTTCGTTCTACCAGTTTTGTGGTTAAAACCCCGAAAAATTTAGGCGATGTCCACAACAATAAACACGGGTCTTCTACCTAATATTTGAGGAATAAACTAACATTTGGGCAATGCTTTTCAACATATAGTAGTCAGATTCGAACCACTGAGCCTTGGAACTAACAATTGGATGTCCAGCCCAGTGTCTTACCACTGAGCTATGTTCAATACATAGTGAGTTCCATATATCTTCTAAACTAAAATTTAAGTACGTGGATGGTAGAAAAAATTTTGCGAAAAGTTTAAAAGATTTTGAAACATTTGATATTACGTCCTAAAATTTTGTTTTCGAACATCACAGATGGAAAAAATTTTATATTGTAAAATTTAAAATTTTCAATTTACGACTAATTCGAAGGGTTTAAAAATTTTTTGGGGTGAAAACCTTTTGCTGTTATTATTTGAAAGTCCGTGAACACAATAAAATTATAAGCAAAAATTATATTTTACGATATTTTTATGTACTATTAGTTTCTTTTCTCTCTATTTGTAATACATTTTTAAACACTGATTTTTTAGGTTCTAATTTATAGGGTTTAAGCCCCAAAAATTTCGTGTTACAAAAAAAATGTATTTTAAATCCCAGTTATTTCGTATCCGCTACGAATTCTTCGTAGCGGATTGAAAATTTTTTCTTGGTTAAAACCCCCGAAAACTTGTAACCTTTTTAACAGTGTAGTTCTAGTCACTTTTTACAGTATTTTGCACTTATCGTATCGTTTGATAATCCCAGCTTTTTTTATCATGGTCTGCTATCGCAAAAGAACTAGGAGTGGAACTAGGGATCGGTGCATCGGTCGCCATTGGATCTAATCGGGGTCGCCGACTCACCCCGGAAAAAGCCAATTGAGGCACAATATCGTGGGACCACTTCGTCGACCTAGGCGAGGCATCTAAAAAAACAGAGGTCCCGATTGCTTTGATGTCATAAAAAAATGTCAGCTGTAACGTAAAAATTGGGGCAGGCGGGTAAAATGAGCCAGTATCGGGTTGTAATCGGAGTAACAAGGGCGAGAAACTCGACCGACTATTTTTTGCGTAAATCGATTGGTTGCAATCGGGGTTGCATCCCCGATTACGTACCCCGATAGGTTTTGTATCGACAAATTTCCCCCCGAGCCTCGCCCCGATTACCCGAAATGCCAATAGATTTTTCATGCCAGTCTAAAAATCTATCAGTAAGTCCTATCGCTGATCACTTCAAAATTCCAAATGGGAGATGATACACAACTTAATGAAATTCGCAATCTTCATCAGGGCATAGCCTATACTCGATTTGAAATGAAAAAAATGTAAGATGGTGGCAGACATTTGTAGATTTATTCAACTGCATTTCATTACAATAAAAAAAAAACGTTTCTTCGCGTGTAAAACAATGAAGAACAATCGACTCCAGGGAAGATCGAACCACAAGACCACGTTGCTAGCAACCGTCACATGGTAGATCGTGACCCGACTCATCTTCAGATGTTCTAATTTTTTTTCCATTTGGTGTTCTTTGTGGATTGGAGAGATTTTTTCTGTACGTTTAAATCATGTTGGAGTTTGACAATGAATCCACTGACAGCTCAACTGGGTTTCTATCGCTTGGCTTAAAAGTTACTTCTCCAGCAAGTTCCGAAATGGTTATTACGGGACCCGTCGTTGGTCTAGTTAGTAACTAAAGATAAAAATGTGGTGAGAACTGTCGTGGTTGTAGAAGGCAGCGTAGATTGAGTTCTTGTTGTGCTAGAGGCCAGAGTGCTAGGTCTAGTTGTGCCAGAAGCTTTCTGGCAAAACTATACCCACAGTAGTGGGTATAGTTGTGCGAGAGGCCATAGTAGTGGGTCTAGTTGTGCTAGAGGCCACAGTAGTGGGTCTAGTTGTGCCAGAGGCCACAGCGCTGGGTATATTTGAGCCAGAGGCCAGAGTACTAGGTCTAGTTGTACCAGAGGCCATAGTAGTGGGTCTAGTTGTACCAAAGGCCACAGTAGTGGGTATAGTTGTGCCAGAGGCCATAGTAGTGGGTCTAGTTGTGCTAGAGGCCACAGTAGTGGGTCTAGTTGTGCCAGAGGCCACAGCGCTGGGTATATTTGAGCCAGAGGCCAGAGTACTAGGTATAGTTGTGCCAGAGGCCATAGTAGTGGGTCTAGTTGTGCTAGAGGCCACAGTAGTGGGTCTAGTTGTGCCAGAGGCCACAGCGCTGGGTATATTTGAGCCAGAGGCCAGAGTACTAGGTCTAGTTGTACCAGAGGCCATAGTAGTGGGTCTAGTTGTACCAAAGGCCACAGTAGTGGGTATAGTTGTGCCAGAGGCCATAGTAGTGGGTCTAGTTGTGCTAGAGGCCACAGTAGTGGGTCTAGTTGTGCCAGAGGCCACAGCGCTGGGTATATTTGAGCCAGAGGCCAGAGTACTAGGTCTAGTTGTACCAGAGGCCATAGTAGTGGGTCTAGTTGTACCAAAGGCCACAGTAGTGGGTATAGTTGTGCCAGAGGCCATAGTAGTGGGTCTAGTTGTGCTAGAGGCCACAGTAGTGGGTCTAGTTGTGCCAGAGGCCACAGCGCTGGGTATATTTGAGCCAGAGGCCAGAGTACTAGGTCTAGTTGTACCAGAGGCCATAGTAGTGGGTCTAGTTGTACCAAAGGCCACAGTAGTGGGTATAGTTGTGCCAGAGGCCATAGTAGTGGGTCTAGTTGTGCTAGAGGCCACAGTAGTGGGTCTAGTTGTGCCAGAGGCCACAGCGCTGGGTATATTTGAGCCAGAGGCCAGAGTACTAGGTCTAGTTGTACCAGAGGCCATAGTAGTGGGTCTAGTTGTACCAAAGGCCACAGTAGTGGGTATAGTTGTGCCAGAGGCCATAGTAGTGGGTCTAGTTGTGCTAGAGGCCACAGTAGTGGGTCTAGTTGTGCCAGAGGCCACAGCGCTGGGTATATTTGAGCCAGAGGCCAGAGTACTAGGTATAGTTGTGCCAGAGGCCATAGTAGTGGGTCTAGTTGTGCTAGAGGCCACAGTAGTGGGTCTAGTTGTGCCAGAGGCCACAGCGCTGGGTATATTTGAGCCAGAGGCCAGAGTACTAGGTCTAGTTGTACCAGAGGCCATAGTAGTGGGTCTAGTTGTACCAAAGGCCACAGTAGTGGGTATAGTTGTGCCAGAGGCCATAGTAGTGGGTCTAGTTGTGCTAGAGGCCACAGTAGTGGGTCTAGTTGTGCCAGAGGCCACAGCGCTGGGTATATTTGAGCCAGAGGCCAGAGTACTAGGTCTAGTTGTACCAGAGGCCATAGTAGTGGGTCTAGTTGTACCAAAGGCCACAGTAGTGGGTATAGTTGTGCCAGAGGCCATAGTAGTGGGTCTAGTTGTGCTAGAGGCCACAGTAGTGGGTCTAGTTGTGCCAGAGGCCACAGCGCTGGGTATATTTGAGCCAGAGGCCAGAGTACTAGGTCTAGTTGTACCAGAGGCCATAGTAGTGGGTCTAGTTGTACCAAAGGCCACAGTAGTGGGTATAGTTGTGCCAGAGGCCATAGTAGTGGGTCTAGTTGTGCTAGAGGCCACAGTAGTGGGTCTAGTTGTGCCAGAGGCCACAGCGCTGGGTATATTTGAGCCAGAGGCCAGAGTACTAGGTCTAGTTGTACCAGAGGCCATAGTAGTGGGTCTAGTTGTGCCAGAGGCAACAGTAGGTGGTGTACTTGTGCTAGAGGCCACAGTAGTGAGTCTAGTTGTGCTAGAGGCCACAGTAGTGGGTCTAGTTGTGCCAAAGGCCACAGCGCTGGGTCTATTTGAGCCATAGGCCAGAGTACTAGGTCTAGTTGTACCAGAGGCCACAGTACTGGGTCTAGTTGTGCCAGAGGTCATAGTCGTGGCTCTAGTTGGGACAGATGGCACAGTACTGCGTCTAGTTGTGCTAGAGGCTACAGTGCTTAGTCTATTTGTGCCAGATGTCATGGTGCTAGGTCTAGTTGTGCCGTAGGCCAGGGTGCTGAGTCTATTTGGGCCAGAGACGAGAGTGCTGGGTCTAAGTGTGTCAGCGGCCACAGTACTGCGTCTAGTTGTGCCAGAGGCCATAGCAGTGGGACTAGTTGGGCCAGAGGCCACAGTGCTGGGTCTATTTGGGCCAGAGGAGGCTGGTGTCGTGGTTGGTCTCGTTGTTAGTAGATTAGCAGAAGTAAAAAAAGCTCCTCCCACGGTTGTTGATCTGGAACTGAGTGGGTTAGGAGAAGTAAAGATAGCTCCTCCAACTGTTGTTGGTCTCTGTGTTAGTAGGCTGGGAGAAGTATAAACTATTTCTCCCACGGCATAGTTTATGGTGGTGATAGTCTGGTTACTTGGTGTACTGAGTCCTGGAGAATACCCTTCAGTTGGTGGTGGGTATTGGTACATTGTCAACGCCATATATATCAAACCAACCATGCATCCAATGACCACCAATGTCAAAACTATTGCCAACGAAAGCTTTAATTCTCTACTAAGTTTCATTTTATGTGATTGAAAAGTTGCTTGCAGAGTTTCGAGTTTACAAAAAAAAATTATTTTTGCTATATAGATTGTTACATAGGAATGACAACTCAGAAACAAAAATTTCCCATTTCTTTAAAAAAATAAGTTGTTGAACATTAACGTTTTTGGCAGTTTCCGATTATTCGAGCTACATCTAATGTTTTCACATATTGTTCATCAAAATTTTTTTTTGCAAAAACTAAAAAAATTTAATAAATCTTTGTTTTATTATGTCGATTCCTCTATGAACGCGACGAATTGAAAAGGAAGTTTAAAATCCTGCAAGTTTCATGGTCGGCCACAGGTGGCGCTTCGTTCGAGCTTAACATTCAGGTTGGTCGTGCACATAAAGCTGCACCGGTACTTTTTCCTATAGGGCCACGTATATCATCTAGCTGACAGTTATCATCTAGGTTACAGTTATCGTCTAGATGTTAAAACTATTAAGATCTCCCAGCAACAGTATCAGACCAAAGTTAGCATGTAATGAAATATGGCATCCATTAAAATTTTTATTGTCTGAGGTACCAAATAATAAAAGTGAAAGGAAATAAGAATAAACAATTTGTTTAAAAAGGATTTATTTACTATAAAATTAAGTTATTGTATATTAAATTATTGTTTGATTAATTGACAATTAATCAAACAATCGTTGTTTGTGCAGACCTCTGCTAAGGAGGCCATTTTTCATAATATGCGAACTTTCGTCTGAACTGTTTGCTAGGCGACCATAGTTCGCTCTTAATTAGTAAAGTCATCTAGACAATAACTAGACGATAACTGTCAGCTAGACGATAAATATACGCGGCTTTATAGGATTACTGGTGCAGCTTTGCCATCAGCATCATCTAGATGTGCGCGACCATGTTGTCTGGCTTTTATATCGAAGCAGACGATTTCACATTTTCACTTTAGTTCCATGACCCGATCCGATAGAAAATGTTTCAAATCAGGCTTTTGCGAAGAAGCGCCCAGCGGTTGTTACCAAAAATTTCTTGTTATTTCACATCCAACCATGATTATTCCTCTTCCAAAATCTTAGTTCTAAGCAATTTCGGAAAATCTACTTATCGACCAGTATGGTCACCTCCGTCTAGGAGAATTGGTTGGATGTTGTTCTCCGAGGGAAATCGCGCTGCAGATAACAACCATATTCCCGAAGAGTACTTACTTTTATTATAACGAGATAACTCTCATGCTTTTTTTTTCTTTCTTTTTTTTTTCTTTCTTAGGATATCTCTGCAACACTATGAAAAAATTAGTGAAGAAACTCTTGAGAATTTATGTGAAATAATAGACCAGTTGCTTGAAGATAAGTACCCAAATGAGTTTGATGTTTCCCTTTCAGCATAGACAACGAAGTGGAAGACCGCTAACCCCTATATCCCTCGGGTGGGGGGAGGAAAAAAATATTTTTTTAAAAAAAAATTGCAGATTACCGATGTGTGCACATATAAAAAAAGCACATAAATTCAGCATATCGTGTGAATTATTTCATATTTTTAGTGGTTGGGACACTTTCATAAAATGTTTTATTTTTCCCATTTCCCGAGACAAATTTTTTTTTTCGAATTTTCGAGATAGGGAAAATGGGGGAAAATAAAACATTTTATGAAAGTATTCCAACCACTAAAAATATGAAATAATTCACACGATATGCTGAATTTTGTGTGTTTTATATGATATGCATGTTTAATTAAAAATTACGGTGTGTGAAGCATTGGATCAGTAGGAACAAAATTATTATCTTAGCGGACTCAGCGCCACTATGCGGCATCTCACGCGCATCGCTACCTACCGTCCTCTCAGCCTTATGGCCCCCTTCGTGGTCTTCCACTTCGTTGTCTATGCTTTCAGTAAGTCACTTAATTAAACATTCCTATGTGTTATGCATTACCATTTTTATATCACACTTATTTGCTTTGAATAGAATGGAGTACTCACAGTCCAGCTTGAGAAGCATGGCACATATGTCATTAACAAGCAAACCCCAAACCGTCAAATTTGGTTATCAAGTCCCACATCAGGTCCCAAACGTTATGACTGTTTCAATGGTCATTGGATATACTATCATGACAAGACCTCTCTTGATGATTTACTGAATAGGGAGTTCAGTGATATTCTAAAACAAAGTGTAAAAATTGTATCACTTTCTTAGTATGATTCCTGAGCAGTTTATTAAATTTCATCATTTTATTACCTAAATCACAAGAGTAACTGATTTGGCACAAAATTCTTAAAATCATGTTAATAAAAGAATCACATTTAGTTGAAATATCAGACATACAATTTGTTTATCAGGCTGTTGAAAAAAAATGATTAAAAGAGGATTTTTGTGGGTGTGGAACATTCTTTTGGCTGGCCCACTTTGTCAGCACCAAAATGCAGCGTCTCGGGTTTGATTTCATCAATGAAGTTCGGATCCCGAGATTTGATCACATTTGGAGAACCACCAAAGTAAACAGCTTCATACGTTTCCATTAGAACTGTTCTGTCAGGAAAACTAGATGGCCGTGAATCAATGGTTCCCCAGTTCTGGCTTGTCGCTTCATCCATAGCAGCACTTTCTTCGAGATGCGAATTTATAGGTGATAGAATAGGTGGTGAAACCGGATGGGAGGAAGGACTGAAAGAAAAGCGTGAACTATGAGGACCAGTAGTTAAAATCGGGCTCGAAGACTGCTCGCGACTCCTTGCCTATAGATTTAAAAAAATAAATATTAATATGGCAGAAGAGAAATATGTCCATGTGTGACATGCATATGTTACTGCATCTTCAGCTTGTGGTGTGGTATTCATCTGAGAAAAGAGCTTTCGCCTAAGGCTTGAAGCGTTAAGGCTGGAATCTTCGCATTCACTGTTAGATGAGGTTGATGACTGAGCAGCAGCATGGTCCTAGATTCAATGAAAGCAATTTGAATTTGAATTTTTGAAATATTCAGTACTTTAACAATATGTGAGCTATGGCATTACCTCGGGATCATTCATGTACTGATTGAGTATTTCTTCAACTTCTAGTGGTAGGACAGGAGGAAATGACAAGCTAGTTTGAGTCCATACTGCACAAAACAACATTCAAGATGTTAAGTAAAATATTCACCAAACTGCCTCCAAATCTGTACAACATTACCATTTTTGCAGGTAGCTTGGGATGGTGAAATTTCTCCAGGTGTTTTGTTCTTAGATCTAGCAAGAACTCTGGTACGAGGATGGCTCCATGGAGAAGGTGCAATTTGTTTCTGACTGAAAAACTGCAAAATTTTCTCTTGAGCTTCTGCTTCAGTTTTAGGATCGGTCAAATGGTTGTTAAAATTTGGGGAGAAATCAGTTGGGTTAAGAAGAGCAACATGTTCAATTTGCCAATTGGAATCTTGGTCTTCTGATGGGCTGAGGACACGTGAAAAAACAGAAGGTGAAAATGTTTCAAGGTGCAGATGCTCCGTCAGGTTTGCATCAAAGGGATTCTTCTGGTTATTTTTTATTGGTGTCTTTATAGATGTAAAAGATGGTGGTGGAGTCATTGAAGGGGAGTTCCACTGCATAGGACTTGAACCAATATTTTCTTTATTTGGCTCTACAGACAGGTAAAAAATGTTTCAAGATATAGAATATACATAAGCCTAAAAGACAAATTATAAGTAGCAACCTGCTTTCATGGGAGTGTGGTATTGCACTTGTTCCAGAAAATGACTGAACGACTCTGCATACTTTGTTTGGAGAATGCGATTTGGGCTTCGATAGGCATCTGATTTCAGAAACTGGTCGTGCAGAGGAGTTCTTCGGGTATTGTCAGTCATTTTTCTTCACGTTAGAACTTGTAAGACTTTTTCAAAGTAACTTGGGTTGCTTCTTCGTGTGTGTAGACAAAAACAGAAAAACTACGTTGAAATGCAGTTTATAAAAAAAAGGCGTTGTAAAAACAAACTATTGCTAAGTGCCAAGTTTAAGGATAATTTCGAAGTTCGTTTAATTGCTACAGCAGCTGAATTTGAAAGTAACTCCGCCCACGGAAAATGCCAAGTCAGTCAAAACTCCAGAGATTGGAAACCCTCCTTTTTATTCTGAAAACGACATGAGCGCCACCTGAAAGCAGAGGTGTTCGTAAGGAATTCACAGCAAAGCGGATTTCGAGCGATAGTTTTACTACATAATTTTAAAAAGAAGAAGTTGTAGTTGAGCGGAAAGTCAAGGTAGTGCAAGTTGGACTTTTATCAACTGAGATTTAGGCTTGAGAGAAGACTGAAGTTCGACAGACCTCAGATACAACCATCTGGCGACGGTTGACTAAAAAATTGTAGTCAACCAACAAACAGTTTGCAAATACACAATGAAACGACAAACGAACCAAAACAAATTTTTACACTGGAAAAACGTTATTTATCAATCAAACCTTGTCAATAAAGTTATATGTAGTGCAGTAGCTTATTTTTAGATAAATATATTTATGGTGGGCATTTAAAAAATGATTTGTTGCTATTATGAGACAAGAATAAATTTTGATTAATTTATCAATACTCGGATCGGCTGAAGCCACTGATGCCAGTCTATTGTGATTTCAATAATGCCTTAGCGTAAAACAAAGCTAAGGCAGTTTGTTGGCAACAAAACTAGCGAAGTTTGTTATTTATTTTGTGCCTCACACGTATTCAATGTACCCGGCGAAATAAAAATGAAATATCTGCCTTTATAACAAATTTAAACAAACGACATGCACTTGGCGTCAGTGATCGGTCGAATCAGTTTTTATTCAATCAAAATTTGATTCGAATCACTGATTCGAATCAATTTTGTTGATTTTCTAATTTTTGATTTTAACCGAAATTTGATTTGATTTTTGATTTCACCATTTTTCAATTAAATTTATTCGAATCAATGATTCTCTAAATAAAAATCAACTTTTAAAATTATTTTCTGCAATCTTACACATATTAATAAACTAGACCATTTCTTGATAACAGATAGCCTAACTATTGATTCAGATTTTTTATTTTTTATTCTTGATTACGATTCTGGATTTTTATTCTGAATAAAACATCTTTGAGTTATTCGGATTTTTGATTCTTTGATTGTGTTATTCTATTCTGATTTGATTCCAATCACTTTTCACATTGATTCGGCCGATCACTGCTTGGCGTGATCAAGCTCATCTTCTTTAGCATAAGATAACGAACGGTTATAAAAGAGAATTTCCAAAGACTATGTTTGCTACCTAACACAGAGGGGAAAAACTTTTAGACGTTTCTGTTTTGATACTCGATCCACACATCTCATCGAAACGCCTTGCAGAAAGAAAAGAAAAGTTTCCCCAAAAGCGTTATCGTTTTTTCGAAAATCAGTCTTTTACCATTGCATCAGCTTCAACAGATTCCTCGGGGACAACACGATAGTTGGCTCAGTTTAATAAGCCAATCAATAAGGCCAGAGTCACGCGATTTTCTTCCAGAATCATAAGATTTTACGGCAAAATCTCGTGATTTGAATCCAGAGTCAATTAAATGTATTGAAGCCAGAATCAAATATGTGATTCTAGAATCACGGATTGAAGCTAGAATCCAGGATATCATACGAGAATTGCCCTCAGATTCTGCAGTCTCGAACTCTCTGTACCACCCCAGTTGCGAACCCCTCGGTTCACACTAGCTTATAGGCTCGCTATTCAAACTATAGGGTTTTTGAGCGTTTTTGAGCGTTTTAAGTAATACGTACAACGTTTCTACGCTCTGAGTTACGGTCTGGAAACGGGGCCGTATTCAGACACAACGCTCTCTGTAGTACGTAATACGTAGTCTAAACACAAAACGAAGTCAAAACAGAGTCGAAACTGAGCGTGTACGTACAAACTCTCCGTATTTCGAACGTAGAATGTTGTACATAGTCAATTTTCAATACGTTTCTCGTCATTCTTATGTTTTATTCCGGTTTTTCCCTGTTTATTCCTTATCCTCGTCACTTTTTATAGAAATTTGGTATTCAGAATAATCATCCATGTCTTTAATCACTGAACAACAAATGATAACTATCAAACAATCGTTTGACTGCTAAAAAAATGTACAAACGCTACATCTATGATTAAATAGTCGACGCTTTGAGGGACGAAAAGTCTACTTTTATAAGTAAGTTAAATATTGTGGTCTGAACAGGCTACAAACATATTGATTTTGCTTAGTTTTTTACGAATTAAAATTTACAAAGGACAAACGTTAAACGTTATATGTATAGTCTCATACGTGGAAAAGAGCTGTAATCTGACAGATACTCTACACTTCTCGCTTATTCTGTTGACCGGGATTACTTATCGAGGTAAAAACACTTCCAAACGGCTTTGAAAAGGTAGATGCGTGCGTGTTCTGCACTAATCTTACATTTTTATCAGAAGCAAAGTTGCTTCAACTCATCGTGAAATAATTTACGCTTTTTAAAAAATATTTTATTCGACTGCTTTGTCGAATACTCAACAATGTTCCCAATACAGCCCTTTTTAGTTCAACATCCAGAGCATGATTCATGTCCTTCTATAACCCAATTAAGAATCTTTGTGAATTTCTAGTACGTGTATTCTTCACACTCTACACAGGGCAATAGAGCAATCAAAATCTTATGACCGTTGATAAACACAACGGCTTCAATCTAATACTTGCGCGTTTGAGTTATCTTGTTTAACGCTTCTAATTAACTAGTTAACTATAATTTTTAGGATATAGCTGTAATAGGCCTATTTATTTCTTGACTGAAAATCCGCTTATGACAACCTTCATCAGTGTAAATAATCTTTCTACTATGCCAAAAACATGTTTCCAAATTTCACAATAAAAAAGCTAAATGGTCAATGGTGGTGAACATTGATAATAAAATAATCTTATACGCCTATATACACAACGACAAGAGCAGGAGTTGCAGGCTGAGCTCTGTAAATTACATTTTTCTTTGATTTTTCTTTGAACGACGTCCGTGCTCGGCAGTGCGCAAGTGCGGCGGTGGCCTCCAGCAGCAGTGGCGGAAAATGTACCAACCGTCTTTCGAATAAAGTCGATACGATAGTCATCACGTGACGGAGACTCGATACGATAGTCATCACACAACGGAGAGATCCAGGTTTAGTGGCTCTACGGAAAGTTCGCTCCGCTTTGCCAAGCAGGACATCGACGTGGTAGAACAATGCATCAAAGAAGCGTTCTCTGCCTGTCGTTACGGGAAACGCATTGCTGTGCACACATCTCAAGAAGTGGATAGTGCTTTCGATTTAATCTTAATCGTGTGCCACCTGCCTTCAGACGATACTAAGCGCTGTCATGACTCAGAGGTTTTAAACTCGTGTCTTTCTTCAGCCATATTTGACGCTATATCATCTGAGATCATGAAAAGAGGTGATAAACAGTGTTTAGCTTTGATGGATGCTGGTAAATGGATCAGCAGTCTATTTACTTCCTACTTTTGTCCATGGTTCCTCCCGTCGCGGTCGGCAACACCACCCAGAACATCCACATCGGTAGATGGTAGGTCCAAGTGGTATCTTGTCCATTATTCAATAAACGGAAGAACGGGCAATCAAGCAAATAGAGTGGAGAAAAAAGCAATGTCGATCGCCTTGAAGAACCAGGAAGGAGGAAAGGACAAAGGAAAGAGGAGTAAGAGGGAAAGTTGAGCGAACAGGAAGGAGCAGGAATGAAAAGAGGAACAACCAATAAAACAGCAATAGAGTCGATGGGAGACTGTGAAAAGAAAACACATAGGAGGCGAGAAGAAATCAATAATCAATAGTCACATGCGAATACATATTCAACGGTTCAAGTAGAATCGAGAAATGACTCGAATGGTCGTTTTCTATTACATGCTGTAACACACTGCTAGGAAATGAAAGGGAAAAAAAATACCGAAGTCATTCTTCCAACCGCAAGTTCGTGAATAAAGTGTACCAATTCATCTCTTTTATCCTATACGTCTATTCCTCGCTAGCCTTTTGTCTATATTGTCAGTTAAATTTATCAGTTCCTTCCCATTGCGATAATGAGGATGCTGTCGGTAACGGACAGGGAAGACTTTCTCCTTTTCGCTTTTGATGAAGTCAAAGAGATATTGGACGTAAACTTCTACGCCCCGCAGTCCTTTCGGCTCGCTTGCTCGCCGTATTGCGTCAAGAGTTTTGCTTAATGTTGACTGCTTTGCACCACTACCGCTGATAATGAATAGCTCAAGGGAGATTCCTAGAACACGGAATAACAGTCATCTCCTTTCGGTCTACCGACGCCTTGCATATCTGTAAGGCTAATATCGGATATGATGCATGGCATACGCCAATTGAATAGCTTTTGTCGCAAAAGCAGCAAATTGAAAAAATCAATTTCAGAATAGACCTAATACTGTTCATCTAAACCTGTTTTTTTTTTTTTTTTTCAAGGATTTGAAATTCAATTTGCCAATTGTATTGTAATGGATATTTGCATGCCTTACAATGCGATATAAAAAAATGCAAGGAAAGAAGAATACATCGAAAGGAAAAGAGCTGCGAACTATGTGGCAGATTCAGGAATACAGTCTATCGGGGAACGGGAGGAGGGGGGGGGGGTTTGGACATGCAAAGTCGTTATTAGGTTGTTCTCTGCGCAACAAAGTAAACGCACGCAGAAGTAGACCAAGACCTCTCAACCGAGAATCTCGAAGCTTCATCCTCCCCTGGTAGTTGGTGATAAAGACGTTGCGTTCTCCAAAAAACCGAGCAAGTTCCCAGTTCTCCGCCGACCGAGTAAGTCGGCAGTATAGTCTCTGTCTGGAAACCGAGTAGTATCACGAGATTCGGTCCTGAATTGTTCGGTACTTTAGCCCTATCGTACAGACGGTGTAGACTCGTAAACCATCGGATAAAGGTGCGAAATACAGCCGTTACTACGCGGATTCAAATGAAGACATTTAACTAATTTGGTGATTATCAAGGGTTTTTTTGATCAAACGAGGATAATGAGGATAAGGTCTGCTAACTGTTAAAACCATTACTGGGAGTGAACCGAGAGAGGAGATCAATAAATTACTCGCTGCAAAGATCAAGGTGGGTAGCAATGTGCATGGTGTCATCAGGATATGCATGTAGGCCTACAAAGACTGAGAAAAGAAAATCAGGAATATTTGAACAGTCCTGCTGATTATTTGCCTACATCAAGAACCACTGTGTTGGTTAACAGAGAATATGGAGCATGCATGTCGTTTCGAATCCTACTTCCATTAGAAAGACTAAAAATAATACTAAAAAAATGATAATAATAATTCGCACCATCACAGACAGAGATGCGGCTATCCAATCCAAATCAACGTCGTTCCAGGACGGACGATCCTCAATATAGTGAACGAAAACTCGAAAATTTCGAAGATATTCAACTAGCAAAATACTTTTCGAGTGAATGACAAGGCCTACCCTGTTCAAGTCAATTAGCTTTAAGTGTAGGGCTACAAATAATTAGTAATTGGTGGATGACTATACGGATATTTTCCATATTAGGAAATGAGTAAATCAGAACTTTGAAAACTGGTCTGCGAGATTTTTTAGGGGGAGATTATCGTCAGCCAATGATGATGGCAATTTGATACTTGTTATCATCTTGTATTTATTACTGTAAATAGTATTTATTGTTTTCGTAATCGACCTCTAAACAGACATCAATAGGTTACAAAACGTGTGTAAACTTCGCCAGTGTATAATGGAGAAGGTGTTTGTTTTCTTGAAGTAGTAAAATCACAGCCAAACGATCCGGTCGTCAAGATGAAAGGAACGATGACGAGAGGGGACTTGACTCTGAATTGGACGCACCATGACTCTGATTTGCCTGATTTCTGCTTCCACACAATACAGCAGGAAGACGTGAGCCAAGTTTCTGATTTTCTGCTCAAATACTTCTTTCCCGAAGAGCCACTCGGCCAGTCGCTGAAACTTGACCCAAATGAGGAAGTTCGTCCGTGGCTGCCCAAAATGCTGGAACACGAGATACGTGAAGGATTATCGGTTCGAATTCTATTCGCTTCGATGTTCTTATAACAGCACGGCAATTCGTTTTTAACTTAACGATTGTGGTTAGATTGTTGTTCGACGTCGGTCTGCCAGCGGCGAAGAATCGACGAGCGAAGACGTTGGCGAAGTAGTTGCCGTTTGCCTAAATGACGTTGAGCGTACAGTAAGCGATGCAGAAGATGTGAACATCTTTTCGTTCGTCACTCGTGATTCGCAGCCAAATATGTGGAAGATCACTCGCGTACTGGATGAACTTGTGGCCGAGGCGGACCTATTCAACTGTTATCAAATCGAAGCCCTGGTCTCGTGTCAGATGCTGTGCGTCGATCCGCGTTTCGGGGGCCGCGGTCTGGCTCAAAAACTAATCCGATTGACCGAGGACTTGACGAGAACAATGGACTACTCTTTGATCATCTCGGAAGCGACAAGTGAATTCTCGGCTCGGGCTTTCCTCAAAGCTGGCTTTCATTGCCAAAAGACGCTGCCGTACGACACGTTCGCATTCGACGATGGCGAACAGCCGTTCCGCCAACTCGCGTCCACCAGCGTCCACAAGACCGCCCGACTCATGGTTAAATACATCAAGTAGTTGTAACGAAATGATTTCGTTATGGCTGCATCTTTTTATGTGTGTTACTTTTTCTGTGTCTGTTTTTTTTGGTGCTTTCATTGTAAGAATCATTTCCATTGGTTTTCTTCGCTTCCCCTCCCCCTCAACTGTTAAGAAAAAATCAATTGGCAAAGTGGTCGGGAAGGTACAGTAGCTATATGTTACGGTAAACGTGCGCTAGCAAGCCGTGAGTTCCGACTATAATGAATATTTAAAATGTTAGTATTGAAACTATCTAAACCGCTTGAGAAAAACATTCGATAGCCATATAAGAGACTTTTTTAAAATTCCTGATAGTAGAGCAATCAGCAGTCATTATCGGTCATTATATCTGTAAGCAAACTGCGCAACATAGAGCTCTTTGGAATCACCGGTCTAAGCTATTGATTGGCCATTATTTTTTCGATACCAGTGATCCAGATAAAAAAACATGTGCATCAAATACGTAAGCATGGCCCATATTATAGTATAGGCCCATATCATTCCGATTTTTCCTTTTCTGGAATTTTCTGGGTAGAAAAGACGGAATCATAGAAAAAGCTCTAATACCTGATTAAAACAGTTTGGAATTTGTGTTTTTTAAGAGCAGACGTTTTATAAGACAAAGGGATTTTTTACATTAAAATTACATAATGATGAAGTAAATCAAATATTGAAAAAATACCTACAGCATTTGTTTTCGACTGTGACGCATATGGTATTTTGGCATTTTTTCTATTTAATGGCTTTATAAAAGTAAGCGCTTTTTTGCTGTTTTTAATGGATATTTTCGTATGTTTCCATTTAATCGTATTTTATGTACGGCAGCATATCCAATACACGTAAAAATAATGATCCTTTTGTTTTACCAATTTTTTCAACGTTACCCCGGGCGTTTTCTTCTATACCTAGAGAAAAACTAGGATGGCGGATTGTTCGTTATGTTTTATAGTCAACGACGTCCACTTGAAAGGATCATTTTAGAAGTTCCTCGGGCGCTCAAAATTCAAACTGGTGCCAAAAACCTTCGTTTTTCGCGTGCTGCTCACTAAGGTAACTATAAATATTTGATTTATATTACTTTTCTGCGCGCTATAATTCAATCCGTTCCAATCACCCACAGTGAGACGTGTAATTCACAAGTCAACTAGACAACCAATTTATTGTATATTCGCTATTTTTTTTTCTTCGTCCATGGAGCATTGTTTTTCTGCTGTGTACAAGTGAAGAAGCAACTCAAGCAAAAAGCATCAATCACGACCGTCAGCAAACATCGGAATACAAGCTTCAATATAGAAGTTAGGGATAATAGAACGATCCTTTTCTCGTAGCCAGCAGAGTTTGCAATAACTAGGTGGTTGTAGACATAATCAAAATTTCTGAGTAGGGCTGTATAGTCCTAATTTGATGGTGACGTCTTTTGGTGTTCTGGTCCCTTGTCTTGGGAAGGGATGGTGATGGACGGGACTATTTGCGCTGTTGCTATTGTTTAACGAGGTTCTTTGTTGGTCATGACCGTCACCAAGATCTGGTTCGTTGTCGTTGTCTAACGAAAGGGACGACAACCCAGCCGAGGTCGTTACTTTAGGGCGGTCCTTTAGTTTCAATAACATGGCGGAATTCTGCTCCAGCAGTTCTTGAACCAAGCGCGAACGGTTAACGGTTATTGGCGGCGTTCGGGTCGTGGTCGCCATCATTGGCAGTGATGTTGCTGATTGACACGATGACGGCGTCACCCTTTGTTGCTGTTCGATGGTGGACGACGTGGCGCTTCCGCTGTTGCGACGCTGCTGTTGATGCTGTTTATTGTGCTGCCGTTGATTGGGATCTTTGGACGGATACGCTACATCAGCTGTCATGTTGCCAAACGCAGGTTGGCCGTCGGGTTTGTCAGAAGGCGTCGACGGTGCCGAAAAATAAGCCTATATACGTTATACACGTTCACGGACGTTCAAGAATACAAAATAAATACAAAATGTAATCAACTAAAACCAAACGATATAATACAAACTACAAGCGTGTTTTAAAATGATAGCCAAATATAGTGGAAAAGGAAATATTGTGGGACGGAGAAAACTGGGTGTGGCCTACTGATCCGTGCGGTGAATAAAAAAAAGGTGCGCTACATGGGGGACTCAAATCAAAAGCAAAAAAGAATTCTCTATCCCAACTCGCTGTTTTATTCAAATACTTCAACCCTAAGTAAAATCTCAACCCAATGTTTTCTTTTCTCATTAGCTGTGAATCCATTGCAAACGATTTGTGCTGAAAAGACTGTTTTCTCATTCAATATCTAGACTATCGCCGAGAGTTAAGAAGTTTTTAGAGGAAACCATGCGGCAAACATAAAATGCACAATGAAGCTGCAAGCGGTAAGATAAGAACAGAAATTCAAGGGAAATTAGAAGGGCTCGTGCTATAGCTTCAATGGGCGAATACATTCATTTTGGAGTGTTCATATGCCATTACCAATACAACGTTTTGGATTCGTTATCTATAGCAGTATAGGACCCAAGAACTTTGCTTTACGGTGGTAAATAAATTTAGAAATCTTGAACAACAGAATTCATGATAACAGATAACTTAAAAATTAGATACATTAGTCTGCTACATTTTCAGTTCATCCAAACTTGAAGTTAAAAATTATAACCTTCTTCATTTGGTCCCAATTCAGACTCAAAGTCTTCATTGCTAAAATTTGATACTATACCATCATCATGCAAGGCTTATCCGTGAATCAAAAGGTTAGGGTTATGAAATATACGTTTTTCCTGGATTCCTTTTTTTAAGATTCCATCGCGATGGCGTAGCGTTTCTAAAATGCCTGACACATTTGAACTTTCCTTAACAAATAGTTGTTTTAACCACCACTCATAAACCTACCCGCGCACTGTAGCGATAGTTTCACTATATGATTACTGTATCAGATATATGGAAGGAAGGTATAGTCTACCGTACCCAAATTGCGAACCTTGTTCTTTGTTCCAACTCTATGTTATAACGACCAAAAATATATGACTTTGCGATAGCGCTTGCAGACGTCTAAGGTCACATGTACGCGCATATTATTCCGTACACAGTTCAAAAGAGTACAGAGAAAAGCAAAAACAAGCACAACGACAAGTTATTAACAAGACGACGTTTCAGAAAATAGGATGACTGTTTAGGGTAGATCGGTTGACAGTGGTTCGAAAAGAACAACAGCGAAAGACAATCCGGCTGACGAACAAGCAGTCAGTGACAAGAAGCAAGGACATATATATAATAATATCAATAAGAAAACCGGCGCTTCCTTCAGTCCTAATTACACCGTCTTATATCGTCGGAAGTCGAATGAGTGGGGGAAAAAAGAGAAACAAAAAAACTTGAAAAACATTTTAAACCGTTTTGAATTGCACAAACAGGGGAAACTAAATAAAACAAAAAAAACAAGGGTACGCGAAGAGAACTAAAAATGAAAATCTTTGATAAACATTAGATAAAGGGTACGCTTATTGGCGAGTTGCCTCCCGTTCAAAATATAGTTTGATTTGCGCACTAACAAACTAGCTGATACCATATATATAAGACCATTTAAAAATTTCCCGCCAGCAGTCCAAAATCTTAAATAAATAGATTTGTCGAATAGGCCCTAAAAATAGATTTTCACGTCGCCACAAAGAGCCGCGAGGACTGCTTTGAAAATTAAGGGTTCTCTCTAAATATTCGCTCTAGATGTATCCTGCTTTCTACCTTTAAACCTAACATATAGACACATTTTTCTTCCATTTTTCATGGTGAACACGATTTGATATATTAGGCCAATATCATTTTTCTTCGTGGCAGTTCCGAAAACTCGTACGGAAAGGGCATATTCAAAAAGCATAACCATCGTGTTCCAGTGCAAAAGGCCTAACCTGGAAAATCAGAATTTTTAAATGTCAACGTCTTACACCGTGACAAGGATTATCAAATTGCTTTAAAGAAACACGCGAACGCTTCATCAGTTTGCCCATTGAAAACGAATAGATCAGAGTGTGCAATAGCAGAGTGAACTGTGAACTGGGTGCGACAATCAAACAGCAGAAAGTCTGTGCGTTTGACACGCTGGCAAAGGCAAGAAGCTGACCTTATATTCAATCCCTTTTAGCCTCAAGTCGAATGGTAAAATATTTCGTACCTTGTCATCGTTGCTGTTCGTTCCCAGTGCCGGAGGAATCCGCGGAGGCGGCAGTCTTAATTTTGGCCCTTGCTGCGAAGGATTGGACGAAGTTGAAGGCGACGACGATACCGAAGGCCTACGAGCTAGCAAAGGCTTCCTACCCGCTAACAAGTGGTTGACAGGGTTGGTGCTAGACGAGGCGGAAGAAGACGAAAAAACGGTAGTGCCGTCTGAGGAACCACGCCGGGCGCTGCTGGACGCACCGGACGCCACTGTCCAGAACATGACGTGCGCTTGTTTTTGCCTCTCGCGAAGTTTGGCGTATTGTTTTCTCAAGGCAGCTATGTCCAGTTGGAGCTTCTCTTTCTCGTTGCTGGACGAGCCTATAGGTGAGGCTGATGAAGATGTGTGCTTTAGATTGTTCGATTTCCGGAATGTAATGTCTGTGATGCGTCGGCCAGTGTGACGGAAAAGGGAAGATGAAGTCATCAGACCGCCGAAAACGGTGGCCACGGCGTTCATGGCTTTCGTTTTTTCCTCGTCTTCGTCCTCTTCCGCTTCCATATCCGGATCGTCGTCACTGTAAAACAAACGAACGCGACCACTTCCACCGCTCCATGGCGTGATGTTGTATCTGGAAACGAGAGACGGAATTGTTTAGAATAACGCAGTAACTTTAGCGATGAATAATATACGACACGTACCGGTATTTATCGCGGAGTTCATTCAGTCCGGGAAAAGGGAAAGGTGCCATGCTGACGATTGTCTGCAAACATTCAAACGAGAGATGATGACGTATTTTGCATAAACTCGTTGCTTATAGTTTTTGCGATTTAATATTCAAATGTTATTAAAAATATTAAAGCAGTTCGTGGTTTATAAGGAAAATCAAACCTGGACCAGGTGGTTAGGCTCCATCAATCCGAATTCGAGCATCTCACGAGCCAAAACAGCCATGATTGAATAGAAATCATCGCACGTCCTCACCGTCAGAATGCGCCTATACAATTCAAGAAATCAATCAAAACATTAACAATTCAAATTGGAATTTACAGAAGGTAGAGCAACAAAATAGACAGAAAACTCACTCTGCAAGTGTTTGCCAGATGGCTAGAGCGGTGCGCAGGAGGATATCGTTGCCTTCGAGAAAGATAAGATCCCATACACGAAGGACAGCAGCCTTTGGTAGGCAAGTGGCGAAAAGGGTGAGAAACCACTGCATCGTGAAGACGTTGGTTAGTGGCGGCTCAATGCAGTACGATGACGATGAACCGGTGCTCGACTCGGATTGTTGGAGCATTTCGAAATGGCGCGACAGGGCAGGAAGCCGCTGGCGCAGAAGATCTCGGAACACAGCCATATCGATGGACAAGCCACGTAGGTTGTTAGCAAAGTAGCCTGTCGGAAGTACACCTTCGATCAAATAGATCATCACCTATAGTTTTGAAAAAAAAAAAAAAAAAAGGTCATTGACGCGAGGGATGTGTTGAATAGTTTGTGGAAGAAACATGAATCATAAATCATGATTGCCAATCAGAAAAGTGAACTTCAAAGTCGTTCTGATTTATGGTTGCTAGGCATAAAGGCTTAACATTCAGCAGAAAGGTCGCCGTTGAGTTTCTTCTTACCGAAAATCCGTCGGGAATAATAAATGGTATAACCTCTGCATACACGTATAATCCCATTGTTTCTGTTGTTTTCCTCTTTCAAGTTGTTAACACCCTGCGTGGTAAAGCTCTCCTGTTCGTGCCAAGTCCTCTCAATATTTATGCAGAAACACGAACCGTAAATATGTGTTTAGATCTTTGCTTTACGACAGATTTTTTTTGCCACTCTTGTTCTATCTTAAGTGTATATAGCGGTAAACACGATCTTCCCAGTTTGCGCTCTTCTTACTTTCAAATGCTAATACACGTATGACTAGAAAATCTATCGCATTACGAGACAAACCGTATTGAAGAGGTATAATGAATGCATTGAACTGCTTACGTACTTTAAGGCTTTCGACTTCGGAACGGTTCATAACTTCAAGCAACAGGGCGGCCAGAACATTAAGCCCTTGACAGTAGCCAACTTCTTTGTTCCAACGGGCGTAGGCCAGTAATACCCGCTTGAGTAGCGCCTGTAAATAATGAATACCCATCATGTGTGTATAATAAGATTTTATACATTTTCTCAATTTCAGAATGATTCGCGGGAGAATTTTTTAAGGGTTTCTTTCAGTATAGCTACCTGATTAGGTAAGGCATCTTCTCCGCAGAATAGACTACATCCCGTCCGATGGAGATCCTGCATAAAATCAAACCGATTAATTATTACAGCCAATTTAAAACAACGTTGTAGGATTAGTTTTTCGTGGAAATCTTCAATTATTTCAGGGTGTAATATTGAATACGCCATTGCTGGCAAGAACATCTTCGCGCTTTAAAAATCCAGTCTCTTTACCCGAACTATTTGAGCGCCGAGATCCTCGTCATCTGGGTTGATCCGATCATTGAAACAATTTCGTTCGACGTCCGACCAATCAACTCCAATCCGTAAAAGATGTTGTTCAGCCAGCGCCAGCCACAGCTGATCGTGACAATGTCGACATAAAAGAAGCCGGACGTGACCAGATTATTTTGTTTAAAAGAAGAGAGAGAAAAAAGAAAAGCAAGTTTAATAGTCAATTGTTGAGATTGACCGAGGAAAAATAAAGAAATAAAAGAAAGTAAATAATGGCTTTTCACAACCGTATATGAATGCCATCATTTTATCATGCAATATATATCATAGGCGTATCTGAGTATTATTGCAATTCAGAAACCCCATAGTTTAACTTTTCGCATGTATTAATTTGTTGATACACTTTTACTCCCTCTTGTGCAATAAACGAAATGCGGAAATGCAGACCTATAAAACTATAGCTTTTACCCTGCAATATAACTGTACATTGAGAAGAAGATACGTCTTCCGTTAAACCATCATGCCTGTAAGGAAGGAAGCAACTTTTGGCGATGCCCTCCTCTTCCCAACGCAATCCTATCGATAAAAGCATCGACTGCTGCAATTGCAATGAACTAGTTACGCATTTTGCAGTGAGTCGCAGTTAAAACAACTTTACTTTTGGCTGCTACTCTTCGCCGTTACCGGTATAGATCTGGTATAAGAATCAACCTATTCTCTTTCCTCCATTCAGTTTTCCTCTTCCTTGTGCGGCTTTTTGATAACTATACTGTATAGTTCACTTTTGTTGTACATTATGCAAAGCTCAGTTATTGAAATCGCTATATGGAGAGTCCAGTTGCGAGGTATCGTATTGGCAAACAACCCAATCCAATAGATTTTTTTTTCCTTTTTCCCACAGTTTTATACATCTGCAAATGTTATGGAAATCAGATCTGTTTGACGATATCCTCATCAATAAATGAATAAATTTTATTCAGTAAACTTGTGTTTACTTTGATTCTTATTTCTGGCTTATAGTTTCGCATAAGAAATACAAAAGCAAACACAAATGCCAAGTATGTATAATTGTATACAGCTTTCGGCTTTCAGCGACGAAAAGGAAAAAAAGGGGACCAACTGGTTATACGTATATAGGCTTACTATAGGCCTAGCATACCGACACGAACATTCCTGTTCACCCGACGGAAAACCTATCGATAAGTACGTATTTACGAAAAATACCATGAAATCCGAGCATTCCTTAAAAAAAAAAATTGAAAATAGTGAGACATTCTCATTAAACATGACGAGGAGCCTGCAAGACATATAACCGATTTCTTTCGACAATTTCATTCTTTTCGAAAAAGCTACGCTAAATAACGAAATTTGGCTTCAGCTGCTTTAATTGCTAAATTATAGCAGAGAATGTGTACATAGTTTGGTGTAACGTAACGTGATGTACGTGAACAGAGATAAAGTCGGGTAAAATAAAACAATAATAAAAGAAAACATTTTTCTTCTTTGCATTTAGCCAATGGGACAACATTACCTTGCGACGAAACTCAGGTGGAACACCTCCCGGAAGCCGAGCGACCATCCGCATAGCGTCGTGCCATTGCTGAAACCCGGACGACTCGGACAGCTGGTGTTGGGCTGGTTTCTGTTGTGGCGAGCTGGAACAAGGCGATTGAAGAGAGGAAGTCGAGGAACCGATGCTGTTCGCTGGTGGATCAATGCTGAATCGCATTTTGGTATCTTGACCTAATCGAAAATAAACAACTCGCGTGTAAATTATTACACGGATAAATCACGGACGAGACATTAGTCAAAAGCCAATCGAAGTCGAACCACTATATGTCGAAAATGCTAATCATTAGACTATTGACATGTTATAGCAGAGCTCAAATTCCACTTTTCCGATACACCTTTTTGGTTCAGCACAAAAGAATTTCCCAACGATGAAATTGTTGTTGGCTTTAATAATATTGAACTACAGTTGCATGTGCATTGCTAAACTGGAACTGACAGGGGAACATGGCGAACGCCAATATCCTGTTGCAAGCTTCTTGGTATATTTTCATAACAACATGAGACACAACAACACGCATACTTTGTGCTTACTGCATTATGCAGGAGTGGCATAATGAAGTCAGCCGACCGGCCTCCTGGCGCGGGAAGTCGGTTCCCGTTATGGTTTGAAAAACAACATTATTTTCTTCCTTTCTCTCAATTTGAATGAAATAAAATGTTTGTTTACACTTTATCAAAATGGATGCCTCGGTTGCTGTTCTAGTTGAAACGTTTTAGCGATGCCAAGTTAATAAAAAAAAACCCTGATGCGTTGGCCTAATCTAAAACCCATTCAGTTATTTCCGATTATAAAATAAGGTTCCGCTGTGCTCGTATTATTCAACCGGACGTATAAGTTTGGCGACTGGTATAAATGAAACCTAATCACCCGTTCTTTATTGAGGTGGATCAGTATCAGTTTCACTTATTGGTTTTGGGTTCTTATTGCGCCGTGAGCTATACATTTCCGGTTACCTTTCGTTGCTCCAACTCTTCTTTTTTTTTGTTTAAATTCCCCCCTGTTTTTTTTTTTGGTTTTTTTCGTGGTATCCGGTTCTTCTTTTGTTATCCTCTGACGCAGCAAAAAAACAAACTTTAGTTGGCACCCATTTTCGTTGAGGATTACGATCCTTGACGAACGTTATGTGATGCAGTCCTCGGGGCTTGCGAGCAATGCGATGAGACGGGATGAAGTAGTTAGAAACCACCAGGAAAAAAGAAAATTGATGATTAGTTTTAACAGTTTTCTGCCCAGCCCAAAGCAACGCTACATTTGCCCTGTCGTCGTACATCATCATCCCATACGTTGGACTATGATGGATAGATTCCCATAAGCAACCACGCATTCGTCGTGGATGTAGCAAAACAAAAGTCCTTTTATTGAAAATTCCGATAAAATTCCGGCGTTGTTTTGTCGATTTAACCCTCCCCCATTTCCTACTTGATTTTTGCTTTTGTTTTTTTTAATTTCTTTCTTTCCTAACCGTAGATTATTGTACTAAAACCTTCGCACGGCGTCATCCAACTCGAATGACAGATAATTTAATGAGAAAAGATAATCTTGTTAGGGAGCGCGATTCCTGCGCGATTGTCGTGTACAGAACCAATTTCCGCTGTTGACGTGTCGAAGCGCATAAAAACAGGGAGGAGGAGAGAGAATGGATAATAACGAAGCGAATGGGTGACGAAATAACGAAACAGTAAAGAGGAGCAGAAAAGAACATAAGACGAGTGACCTTTCATGCAAAAAAGAAAAACAAAAACAAAACAAAACAGCACAAAGGTGAAAGTCGATAATGCGCCAGCAGTTCCAAATGGAGCTGAACGCGACAAAGAAGCCAAACTGCGTTTGATTTCTTACAGCATTTCAAATTCTTTTGAGAAGGACAGATAATTACATCCTCTTGATTATGATCTAACTCGCGATGCTTTGATTTTTTAAATTACGGGTCCAGCTCTACTTTTTTTTTTTATCACAGAAATCTACAGCACGTTCGATTCTTACAGTATTATTAGCTATATTTCAAGCAAAACACATTCAAGCACGCTTGTGCCATAACTGCCAATACACGTGCATTGAGCAACACGTGTTTCTCGTGTCGCCATTTGATTAGGCCAAACGTCAAAATCGTTTTTCGATTTGACTTCGTGTACAATTATTGCACATGAATCAGTTGCGTCGATAGACTTTTATTCCCCAGTCGTGACTTTGATTCACGCGGATCGATACTTACGGAATTAATTGCGGCATTTTTCAAAGCAGGCAGTTAGAAGAAGAGACGAATGTAAATGAAGAGGAATGACTCAATTTCCCCGTCTTTCGACGGCCAACCGCGCTTCCTTTACCCTCCTTTTCCGGAACGGAAAGAGATAAAGTCCTCAGTGGGAGATTTGAAAGAGGCATTTTTACGACATGTGCCGGCGACAGGTATTTCATTGGTGTACATGACATCTAAATAAACGACCGCCTGCTAGAAGCTCATCTACTTCATCTTTTCCAAGAGCTGTTGATGCAACGTGCGTGAGCGACCGACATCGACGTTTCCACACTTAGCATTTCCCGATGATTGCGAGTGCAAAAGTGTGAAGTATCAGGGAAATTTATGGCCAAACAAAAGTAAAGGAAGAAGATATGGGCTCCACGTCGGGGTACGTGTCACCAATGTTTATGGAACGAAGAAAGGAGGGAGAGGGAGAAGAAAAAAAAAAATTTGAGATGAGTCACGGAGACTAAATTCTGGCAGAGAAACGTCTACAAGCAGGAAAATTTAAAAAAACAAAATATCCAGAATTAAACCTTTGGTCGACGGTACACGGCGAAGCGAATTGAAGAATTCGTTCATCAGGAATCAGCGGCCAAAAGAAAAGAGATCACCAAATGTTGGTAGCCGCACAAAAATCAGCCGTAAACAAAAAGGTATACCACTCCAGCTTCGTGAAACACACTTTGTTATGCTGCTGGCAAAAAAAAACAAACAAACATCGAACCAAAGCAAGAGAATAAAACACGCTAGTCGACGATAATTGAACACGCACTTTAGCGATCCGTCATACAGAAACTGTATCGGCGTAAGACCGATGGCAGTGAGTGTCTTGGTTTGTTTTTTTGTTTTTCTTTTTTGTGGGGGAGGGTAGGGGGGACTTTTAGTTGTTTATGTATACTCGATTAAAATATGGACGGACGCAGGGAGTTTCCAAAAAAAAAACCCTACCGCGATGGAGAGGAGCCGTGTACTGGCTCGTCGTTGGGCATTTACAAAAGGCTGAAGATATTAGGCACCGCACGAGCGATACGATCATTGTGTGTGTGTGTATGCGCCGGTTGTGGGCGGACGAACGAAACGAGCCTTTTCCCTATACACGCGTTTTGGCAAACACAGCGCACGCGCACTGAAACGTCCCAATCGATCCACACACACGCAGAGGAGCCTTCCCCACTTGACTGTTTTTCCGCCATATAGATCCAGCATCCTTGTCCGCCCACCATTTCGTCTCATCGATGGGCTACGCTTATAACTCACGCACATGCTATTCTCTAAAGCGTCATATAAAATCTTTGCCTTCGAACGAACGGTCATTTTTTGTTTCCTTTTTTTTCTGCTCTTTTTTCTTTCTTTACTTACCTTTTATACGTGAATTTTCGATGGCGTCCTATTATTATTTTTGTTTCCCAATCCCCTATAGTTACGAAACATGCACTTGTATAAGTATGTCCTTCTAAGCATACGCCCTTTGTCTTAATAGAGTTTTATCGGCTGCCATTTAACATGAGAACAAATCAGATCAGCCGGTTCTTTGTTGCTGCCGCTGTGACGTAAAGGTTCTGCTTAAATGACCTGTCCACGATCGTTCACCCACGCAATTGTAAAGATGGTAGCACTCCTTTAATAATGCATTAGGCCCACGCCATTTTTTGTCCCATCGATTGCCTTCTCTACGTCAGGTTTTATGTATTTATTGTTCGTTTATGATGTACTGGTTTTTCTATCAATCGGTTCGTCTTCGCTTTCTATCCACAGCTGATGGCTGTTTCTTTTTTGTGCACGGTGAAGGGCTTTTTGTCGCTAACGTGAAGGTAAGAATGGCTTTTTACGATTTGTAATAATACTTAGTACATTTAAAGATAGAGGCCATGTATAGAGATTATGCTAGAATACTATAGGACATAATCGCTGTGAACAGAAAGAAACCTTATCTTCCCCGTGCTCGATGGTGCTCCATATTCGATTTCTTCTGACCATCCTTTTTTCTTTTCTTACGCCTTCGGTCTTTTTTTTTTTTTTCTTGCCTCTTGTTAATCTTTTTCTTCTGGCTGTTTCTTTCTTCCCTCCTTTATTTTCCTGCTTCCTCTCTTTTCTTGCCATTTTGACATGAATTTATTGTCGAGAATTGAAGAGAGGCCACATATATAGGATGGCGTGTATAGCTTCGGAAGAAAGCGAAGCTCTATAAATCTGCATATCGAACGAGCGATCTTGAAGGGCTTACCGATTCCAGTTTTAGCCTAAATCTTTGACTTTATTTTCTTTTTTCTTTTCTTATGATGCAAATGTTGATTGCACATTAGCATTGTTTTTGCTGCTTGTTATGTCACCAGTAATTGGTTGCCTATAGACAAGATGTGCAATGGCTGTATTGATGCCAGCATTATTTTTTTTTTTGTTCGCCTTTTTTTTTAAGGGGAAAGGAGGAGAATTGTTTTCTTTCGGATGGCATTTTTCTTTTCTTCGTTAAGCCAAGAAAATGTGCAGATGAACGCTCTTCAGTGCCTCGACGCATTAGCCGCTTAATTGCGTTTCTTATAATCGGAAACGAGTTGTGAAGCACCAAACGAGCTGTTTATGCAGTGCATTAAGAGTGACTCACAACATCATTTTTCATTAGCACTTTTAAATATCATTTCTCCTTTTTGTTTTGAGCCACAATGAAGGTCTAGCACGATGTGCCACGCAATTGTTAAAACTTGTTTTTTTCTCTATCCCACTTTTACGCAACAAACAAAACACCGGAATTTCATACCTAACCCCATAATGCATCTCTTTTATATTTATATACTTATATATAAATAACGTTAAATATTCATTGACAGTGGCTTACTTCTCTTTGGTGAGGCGGCTTGGAGAATGGCCGTGATGACATCGCAGTGACGTTCACGCTCTAGGGCTAGGCGGTCGCGCTTGGTCAGCTGTTGAATCAGTGACGTCGTTACACGCGAAAGAGCTTCACGTAAATGATCGCGCACCACCACCAACTCTGAGGTATCTGTAAATGTATAACATTAAACTTCAGCGACGATGGTAAAAAAAAAAAAAAAGATACGGATTCGATTTTTTAAAATCATTTGCCAATAAAGAATTCTTGAAATGAAATAGTTAACCGGCAGTGAATAAAAAAGAATAGTTTGAACAGTGGTCGTGTTTTAAAAACATATTACGAGATTAATGTGGTACGAAACGGGTAACACCAGTAATGAAAGTGCGAAAAATAAAGTGTCGGAATGCGCATGACTTATTCGAACAATTACGGTCGTCTTTCGTCATTACAAACGAGATATCAATAGTTCTCTAGTATCTAGGCTACATGCATTGCCCATCTACTTCGTTTCGAAGGAATCGTTTACTCACAAATTGGAATCGATATATGCAAAAGTATTTTTCTTCTGAGACGTCTAGAAGAATAATCATTCATACAGTCGTCGCTTTGGGCAAATGCGTTCTTTCCAATTATGTTGGTTGAATTCTATTAGTTTTCGCGCAATTTCCTACCTCTTTATTTTCTTTCTTTTTTTTTCCTCTCTTTTTCTTTTTTCTTTCTTCTCAAGACCCGCTGTTTTGCTATACATATAAATACGAGGGGAAATTGATTCTTGCTGCCCAGGCGTATATGATGTACATCAGCGAGCGCCTGTATTTCAGTCACGGGCCTACCGAAGCGCCGCATTCGATGTACGTGTTTCCCTAATCTAAACGAATCGGGATCCTGGTCTTGTATGGACAGTGTCGTGGTAAAGGTCATCATGTCTGTTGGTTGTGATTTTAATTAGAAACGTAAAGAAACGCAATAGATTAGAGAAAGCAAATACAAGATGGAACACGAATTTCGGGAATCGCGTGTATGTGGCAAGCATCAGGCATGCCGTACACGAAAGGTAAACTAACAAGAAGATAGCTATATATAGGACATTGGCTCGATTTCTTTGCGAAACTGAAGCGCTGTTTCCACTTTTAATGGGCGCAAGTGTTTGTCTCAGGCAATTTCGTCATCTCCTGAAAGTTCTTATTCGCTATCGGTTGAAACTTGCGACGATATTCCATGAGGAAAGAACGAATCAATATCGGCCTCTTTGCCTTTTCGACTTTGTCCCTCCCTCCCTCTCTCTCTCTCTCTCTCTCTCCGTCTGGTTGTGTTGTGTAATCTGATAAAACGTTGTTTGTGACTTAAATGTCAGGGCTGCCAGCTTCTCGTAAAGAAGAAAAAATAAAAATAGCTAGAAATAATAAAAATAAAAAAAATTGGTTTATTTAAAAGGCGACAACATGGCGAAAGCTGTTGTGTATATATTGGAAAATTCCCATCTAGCGTTCACCTATTAAGTGGGTAGAGAAAAGAGAAAGCGGCGTATAAAGCGCGTGGGAAGGAAACGCAATTTCGTGCTAACTTGGCATAAGTGTGGGCTCCCCGCGATCTGGGCATAGCGTAAATGAAGACATAGTGCGCAAGGAGGACACTTTCGCAGTTGAGCACAAATATTCAATTAGTTACTGAACAAAGTACTTGTTTAACATACTGGTAGGCGAAAATAAGCAGCATTTTATAGGCTTAAAGTACTAGTAATGTTTTTGATTCTAGAGATAATTAGGAATTGAAATCACTACTTATGAAACCAGCTTATATAGGTTTTACACCTATATCGTTGAATCTTATCTAATGCATTTCTCGGGAAAATGGTAAAAGGCGAATAAGTTTTTTTCTCTTGTTGGTCCATTTTTTTTTTTTTTTAAATGAATGTACTTAAACATTTTTCCCGTACAGGAAAAGGGTGCCCTTTGGCCTAGACTACGGGAAGTATTTTGCTGACGCAAGTCAAAAAATAAAACAAAATAAAGGAAGTCACTCGCGTTTCAGCCTTCAGGCCTTTGTCCTTCGTAATTACATATCCTACTTTTTGCCAGAAAGTCTAAAGATAACGTTGACTGGTAATTTGAGCCTTGGCCGAAAATTGTTATCGCGTGTCAACCAAATTGATTTTGGAATTTAGTTTTGGGCCAGCCTGGATTTTTATTTGGTGCTCGCTGAACAACCGATGCAATTCAAGGATTCTAAAACGAACTTTTGCATCGTACACGAACGCATTATGCACTATATCCTGTGATAATGCATCGTAATTCATGTATAGGCGTGTGTGTATATAGCCAACGCGAGTTGGGATTGGAAACTTATGGTTATAGCCAAAATCAACGCGAAAAAAAAATGAATAAACTTTTCTCAGTTGACAAGAATCAACAAAAAAAAGGCCAAATAAATGGAAAAGTTGCACCCACGTTGCTTCGGATAGGAGTTCTAAAGGAGTCCAATGGGTGCCACCCACTAGTACATATATCTATTATCAATACGCGGTGGGAGGGGAGCTACGGTTGGCCGATGAAATGCGTCATGGTCGATACCCTTGGATTAGGTTATAGGTATACATGGCAACAAGAAGAGAAACATGATTCGAGTTACCACCTTTCTTTTTGAGGGGCTCGGCACACTTGGATGAGAAACGCGAGCCTTGTATCACTTCGCCTATTCCATTGTTGGTCGACTCGCTGTTGGACACGTCTTCGCTACTGGAAAAGGCTTCGTCGTCATCCCCGCTGTATTTTCTGCTCGGCTGACGATAGATTTCATGTAGCAGATCGTCCACCAACATGCTGGAAGATTTACGACGTCGTTCCAGCAGGCGGACGGGTTGCGCAGACGGCATAGTTTCTACCGTTCTCGGTGTCTCCGACAGAAAGGCGGACAGTCTCAACAATTGACCAGGATCTAGCGTATTAAACGCGTCGTCCAACTCGACCAGATTTGGAATTCCCGTCACTCCCGTCACTCCACTCACACCTGATTCTCCATGGGCCGGCGACGACGTCATTGCCCGGCTATTTTTGTTGCTGTTGTTCGCCGAAATGGTCGTTGCCGAGTTGCTGGTCTGCATTGGTGTCGCCACCCACTTGAACGGATCGACAAATCGACCTCTGTCGAGATACGCTGGCCGTATGTCGAACGAATCGAAGCTCCTTGCGTCTCCGTCAGTGGCCATTTGCAATTTATGGCTTCGGTAGGATAAATCGGGTAGTTTTTTCAAGGTGGAATACATCATGGCCGCGGAGCGCTAACACACACACACACATACACACCCTACGTCATGCACCTGGCGAGTATGGTCCAAATCGACAGCTGGTGCGTCAACTGGCACCAGTTGAAACAGTTTTAAATACACAAACGCTCGTCCTCGTTAATACTTACTGACGTACACCTACGAAGTTTTACGTTAAAAAAAAAGAAAATGTGGCACTAGAATTTTGTCAAGGTGATTTTGAAAAGAAAAAAGAAAAAAGGAAAAAAGAAAGAAACGCGTCAGAAAGAATTGCACGCGGCGCACGGACACGTTGGCCGACGTTCGGCGTGTAACGTCAAGTTTGCAGGAATGGAAATACGGAGTAGGTCACTTTAGGCTCGCTTTGCGATACAACTAGAGAACGGTCTGATGCACTGAATGCTTGCGCTACGTTGACGATGCGGTTCGCTTATCTCACTTTTGGAGTTTTGTTGATACGTGCGGTGCGCCGACGACTGATTAAGGGGAGGAACTAAAACTAGTTCCTAGCGGGCGGAAAGTTTCCCCTTATTTGCCCTTCTTTCTACCCTGACACACGCTAAGATATACAGTGGCAAAGCAGAGAAATGACAGTTGAAGAGGTTGGAGCAGGTGGATGTCGCTTCAGCTGCCATCACGCACAGTAGAATGTCCTTTGTATGGGGCTTTTCCTGTTATCTATCAATCGCATTGTTGGCTTTATAACTGAGCCACACCACTTTTGGACTGAAATCAGATGGTGTTTGTATCAAACTGTGCGTACAGTACATATTGATGTGGGTGACGGTTGCCATGGAAACGAGCTGAAATACAGCGCTATAAGCTCCATGACAACGGACTGGCACCTCCTAAGTTGTTGAATCGCTACGCCAATTTGAAGAGAAATTTGAAAAGAATGCAGGCAACGAAATCGGACACTGGTCATCTCTTGCCTAACCGTTTCACAACCACGCAGACATCGGATATTAAGACACATCTGTCAGGTGGGAAAACTGTCACGAACGAGCCGTTGCGCTACTCGACTACCGCTGGAGAATACGGACGACACTTATCGCTGATAAAGAGAGATGAAGTGACGGCAACAAGGACCGACAACGAGACGACGGCGGCTGGTGTCACCGACGGACGCAATCACGACTCGCCCGAGTGTTCAACGGAAACAGATATATCACCCATCCCTCTGGGATGGAGACGATTCACTCGCCTTCAGAGTCAGATCGGAATGTACCGCAGCAGTTCCTTCAACTAAATTGCTTTTGTTCTCCGCACGTTTAGATCGCTGAACACTTCCGCCTAAAACTTTGTTTCCATGAAATCAACAATGTTCATAAAGAACGACTTGAAATTTCATATATTTCATATATTACCGGTTTTCGTTGTTCCTTATTCTTCAGAATAGCCTACTGTCGTCAGTGTCGTGTTTCCCGCTTGCATGCATTTTACTTGCGAGAATCGTTGTAGGGCAATACAGAGCTGATGCAAACATTAAATGTTGTATCTACGTACATATTTTCTGTGTTTCTTAAAGCATAGTTGAAACGGCTGGGGGGAAAAACAATAACAATAAATAAGAAAAGAAAAGAAAAGAAAAAAACCAAACAAAACATAAATGCAAATTGTGTATAGAATCTTGCTTGTCATACAGCTTTCAATTATTGGTCCCCCGGGAAAAAAATTTCGAAATTAGAATTTTCCATTTATGTGGATACGTGTTCTTTAAATAGACATTTAATCTTTTGCTTCCACCGCTTTTTTTCCTTGTAGCCCTGAAGAATATGAATCAATCTAGCAATCTGATCAATCAAATTACAATGCTCTTAAGCTAAAATCGGTTGCCGTTCTTCCGCTTCTTCGTCTTTTTGACCATCGCTGATCACCTCATAGCCGGATCTTCGTCGGGTCAGCATTAGCCAGAGTTGAGGAAAGCAGGCTTGCGATTCGTAAACCGGCAAATTGTCGACGCAGTCGTCATTTGCGATAAACTGACGAAGGTCCGACTTTGGGAATCCATCCGTGTAGTACATCTACAGTTCAAGAGAAACCATTATTTCACTACCATCTATTCAGGTACGAAATGAATTAAGAGACTCAATTAAAAACTAGACGTACCTTAATGGTCTCATACGTATCCATGATAAGAGCGATGAATAGCGACAGCACCACGTAGATAAAGAGCGAGATGAAAGAATAAAGGTAGAGTCGTGAGAACCACCAGACTAACGCCGATCTATCGGACATGCCAGCAAAAGTCGCAAACATGTCATCACCGTTTACCAGCGAGAACAGACATTCGGATGTAGAAGAAATAGTTTGAAACTGTAAAACAAAAAAAAACAAAAAATGAATACGTGACCCTATTGAAGAAAAGACAATCATTTAAAACCTTGAAATGATACGGGCCGAAAATCAGCCATCCGCAAAACGTGAATCCGGCATAGATCAACATTGCGCAAAGCAGAAACCGGAGTACCGAAGGGAAGGCTTTCTTCAGTGTCACAATTAACATGTTATACGTTCGGAAGAAACCCAAATAGCGTAAAACTCCAAACCACACAAACAGGTTGCCAGTTCCTAGTAAGACGCTGCATACATCCCACATGTCAGCATCTATATGCTGTAAGGTATTCGTAAGAAAAGAGGTAACACATTCAGATTAGAAAACACACACACACGCTAAATGATAAAAAATATTATGTGACAAAGAAACTTCATTCTACCTGGTTTTCCATGAGTTCTTTGATGATGGATCCAGCAACCAGTAACACGTCATTGACTATAATTAGCACATACCACAAGTTGAGAAACTCTAGCCGATCATGCTTGCTTAGGCAGCGGCTAAAATGGCGTCGGAAAAAGTCATTTGTTTCCTAAAGAACAAAAAAAAAAGTTGTTTTAATGAGGTAAATTGTTTGATTTTACAGCAAGTTTAAACAAATTAAATATACCCATTTCAACAACTGGGCCTTTATGACAGCCCTTGCACACAGAAAAAAGGAGGCGGCACAGGTGAAGATGACGAAGATGTTCACAGTGCTGCGGAAAGACTTGGAAGGTCCATCAGTGACGGGAGGATTTACTTTTCCATGACAATCAACGTGTTGCGCAGAGGTAGTCAGGCTAACCAATAGTTGTCCGTCTTCACCTTGGTTGTTGAACAACAGCGCAAGATCGAAAGAATAGCAGTCCGGACCATTAAGTGGACCATTGGGTTTAAAATGGATTGATTTAATGGAGAACAACAAAGTAGCTTCCACCAACGAGATGCCGTTGACAGTTATGTTCTTTTGTCGCAAGAAATCTTCGCTGCTGAAAGCGGACATGTCTGCATCGATCGGTATTTCCACGCATTCTTCAAAGATAACGGGAAAAAATGAGGACATGTAGCGACGAAACAGCTTTTCAAATATTACCTTGCTTAGTATGGCTATCAAAATTGAACTCATTGCTCTGAGGCTCAAATTGGCTGTGCATGTAATTTGTTTGACAGTAGGTTATCCAAGAACCTTTGGAATTCTTAAGGCGAAAATAGGCCCCCATTGAACTGGTTTCCAAATTAACATACTTGATAAAAGAAGGAAAATTTGCTGGTTTGTTAATGGCAATGTTTTATCAATGCTAACTCACATTTACTATCGCGAAGTCCAAGTATTCATGAAATTGTTTTTTCGAATACACTGCTAATGGTCCAGCGGCGGGAGGATAAGGGGGGGCTTCCCTTGTCACATCCCACTCTTGCAAGAATAAGTGTGAAAACACTACCTCTGTGTTTCTGGCATAAAAGACATGGCTATCGCGAAAAGATGCAAATAAACATAACTGGGCACATAAAAAAAAAAATTAAGTATTGATAATCTATCTGGAACAAATAATAATGGTACATGATTACCTGCACAGTAACAAAGATAATTTTGATAATTTGTGTGAATAATTTGAATGGAAACCTTCTGGTGGCTGCCCATTTTTGCACTGGGTTGAGAAAAAAGAACCTCAGCCTGCGCTTCAGCCTCTCCTCTGCTGGAGAGTGTCTCTGAGTAAACAAAGGAGAATCCATTGTCACCCCATACTCAGCTGTGCTGTTTGTACTTGTTGCTGTAAACATTTCACCTAATAGAAAGACAAAACAAATGAACCATATATTCCATTTCAAACAAACTCCTTAGCACACCAACCATTATATTCAATAATTAATTGATTGTTCTGATCAGATACCCATTCACCAACTTCATTACCTAACACAGGGAAGCTATGAGGGGGTGAAGAAACCGTAGAATTGATTGTGGAAATGCCTTTGAGGTCTTGGCTGACTCTTCGTTTCCCAATAACTTGATTATTAGAGAAAGACAGTGAGTCATTATACACATTGTTTTCCTCTGGTTGAGCAGAAGCATGACTCGAAACGGCGGAGGCTGAAGCTACAAGAGTAGCCATACTATTATGTACACTGTAGTTTTTGACCACTTTGGATGATATAAACAATACTATACAAATTAATCCCTAAACTCATCTCATTCTCGAAACCTTTAAACTAAGAAAGAGCACTGCTGTTTTCACTGCTCTTAAAGTTATTTTCTTCTCACAGCTGGTTACGTTTCGTCTGCTTCATCACTTGTTTACGTAGACCGTAGACGTTTGTAACAGTATTTAAAATGTCATTTATAGGGGCATTCAAGGTTTGCGCACGAAAACAAAATTCCTTCCAAAGCAAGATACATGGCAAATTTTACCACAGTCAATTTCCAGTAACTTATAGCAAGCTCAGAATTTATTTTTTAACGCCCCGTAACATGGTCTGTTCAATGTGAAACACCCGAGAGCCGAGACCTTTTACTTTTTCCCAACGGTGCCACAACATTAAAAGTATTTTTGAGATTTTCTCGGAACTAAAAAGGGGTATTAAAAAATGCAGGACACTACGAAAAACTCGTCGGAACAATTTCAGACTACGACACGTAATTTTTTTTTCTGGTATTTCTGATTTTATCGCATCCCCAAACTGTTTCACTGACGAAATCCGCCCAGTCCCTGCAGCCGAAAAACTTGACTCAATTCCGATTACGTCACAAAGCCTTTCTATTCCGTAGGCTTTTTGTCGAACCCCTAACATTTATAAGGGACAGTTGTCTGGTGACTCATTTTGTGTTTAATTATCCGATATAGCGGGCTTGTAAAGAACGAATACAACTGGAATTCGATACGTACTATGCGGCAGAAAAATGCTCGGATGAAACTTCGAAAACCCCGTTGGTTTAAGATTAAAGTAATGGTGATCCGGCGAAGGCAGCGGCTGTGGTAGCTGATACACTGGAAAACAATATAAAACTGTTGATTGTCTTAATATTTACAATTAGCTAATGGATTTACAATCACGGCCAAAGTTGATATCCTCTGGAATCAGTTCGCTGCGGAAGGGCACCGCTGCAAGATTCGGGGCAAGAGCCGAAAATCGCAATATGCGTCGCCATCGATGGCGGAATAACCTGTTAAATTTTAACAATTTATTTTATTTATCGAGTGGAAATCAAAACTTTAATATCTTTTTATCTTTCGTCAACGTACTATTTTAGCCACGTACGACGAAAGGCGTATTAAAAACGAGCCTAACGCCCCTTCATCAAGCTACATCATGGATACGTTTGCGAGTAGCTAGCCAAATAGCTCTAGACGAACCTGTGAGACTGTTGCGAAGGGGCGGGGCCGCCGTGTGGGCACTGGTGTTGGTGTTGCCGTTGTTGTTGATTGTGTGATCCGGTGATAGCTGATGGACCGGACGGAGCGCTGGAACGATTCGACTGCTCTTGACCCAAAGATCGGCTCCGACGTGCTGTTTACATTCAATAGAAAATAAATAGCTTAGCACACAATTTAAAAGAGAACAACAGAGAATGAAGAAAACGTCCAATCCTTTGATTGTTACCTTTGGTATGAAATGTAGCTGCAGCTACAACCGACGTACAACATACCCCCATCAACTTTCAATCAAACCCTCTCGCGTTTCCTTCCACCCCTCTCGTTCTTGGCCTTGATTGGCTGGCTCAGATCTAATAGAAACATTTGTATATGTTCAAGCAAGAACAAGCTAACAGGTCACTGAAAAATTAGCCTTGTTAATAGTTGTTAATGCTTTTGATGGACGCTAGTCTTGATTTTAACACGATATGCCATCGAAAGATTTTGAACACTTAATCACGGTGAAAGACCATGGGCACAAAGAAAAAGATGCCTGCGACTGTGACAATCGTCTCTCTTGTACTGATCTCAGAAAACGTGTGTCTCTCAAAAATAACTATTTTTTTTTTTAGTTAAGCAACTGTGTAAAACAAATGGCCCACTTTTTGGCGGCCATTACCCACGAAAATATCAATGACCTTCATTTAAAATCTACCGAAGAAACGAGCACACACACTTAGTGATGAAATTGTCTATCAATTCGGATATTGCATGGCATGAATTCGAGAAATTGCCTTCTCAGTTTGGAAGGATCACAACAGCTGAGAGAGATAATAACACAAAGATTTGCAAGCGTCAAGGAGGGCCGTAGATTCAGTTTTCTCTGATAGAACAAATGTCACAGACTAATAAGAAATAAGGTAAGCATTGAACACCCTACCTGATGTTGAGAAGACTGTCACTTTGGAAGGTTCGTTGCGCGAGTATTAGTTGTCTGGCTCCCTCTTCTTTGCTAGGTTCGAATGTGACTGACGACTTAAGGAAGGTTGAGAAAGAATTTGCGGAACTTCTCTCCAGAGACTTGTGGTGGATGAAGCCCTATTCTAATACCAATGAACTGCCTTGAACCAGTTTCTCCTTGAACTTTGGACATCATAGTTTAACCTACGAACGAAGATACTCACCCTCTCCCTCCTCCCCCCTAAAGAAAAATATAAAAAAGTTAATCTTCTTCTTTTTATGATACGATGACATTCCTCCATTTCCCCCCCCCCCCTATTTTATCTCGAAGCTCATGAGGCATAGTACACTGCAGCGTGTATTCAAGTAGACAGAGTGACACTTGTTTTGTATAAAGAGGATGTACAATCTCCACAGTACCAAGAGTGCAGTAAGTTACAAGTCATAACATCATCCGTTGTTCTAGCTGCACTGTGTTTGCTGTTGGCGGTCACGCACAATTTTGTAGGAGTTTAAAGTAATAAATGTCGAACGCCTATCGTGTGTGCCTTCTTGGCCTTCCACAACACGTTGAAATCACATGTGCTTCTTTGAGTAACACCACATCGCTGATGTCATTAACAAAGTATGATTACCGACTGTCACGTCTTTAGATAAGACTCTGTTAATTGTTCAGAGAACTTTGCTTCTTAAAAATCAAGGAATTTCAAAGATAGTGTTACAGTTTGTAGACCGACAATATACTCGGGCAATCTAGAAAAAGATGGTTGTGTTAGCGCTAATAAGCAACAGAGTGGATTTCATTTGTTTCAACAGAGGAAATGAGCAATGTAGTCTCATTTTGCTTGTGACCGAATGTGGGTTAATGACTACCGATGACTGCGTTTATAAGTGTTTTGTATTTTCAATATTTTATTTAAATCAGCATCACAATAAATTTTAATGTGAAGAAAGTTTAACATAAAGGATGAAGAAGACATTTAAACTGAATTTCGATAAAATTTCAATAAAAAAAAATTGCCCTTACATTAAAAGGAAAACGACTATATCGTTCGATACTTATGATATTTCGAATTTGATGGTTTGTTAAATGTAGGTTTGTCCGAGAGTAAAAAATCTATACAATTTTATAACACCTGAGTCCTGAGCTCTGCACAAAAACGAGGCGAAGGGAAGGGCGGAAAGCTACGTTGTTTCGACAAATTCATCTGAAAGAAAAGGTTTCACCAGACCGTCAAAACAAGTGGGCCAGCGTTAAAGAGCTGTACGGAGTGTAGTTGCGTAAATAGTTGCATAAATAGGGGGGAGGGGTTGGATGGGAGTGCATGCCTTGGTGTATGCTATGGACTTGATGCGTCAGTGAATAAGTCCATAAAATAACATGTTTTTTTTTTTAAATAAATAATGTTTTTTTTTTTAGCTTCGCGAAAGTAGTATTTTCTGGTTCTGGTAGTAAGCCGGTCTCGGAAATATAGGCAACGCTGGAGAGACGTACTGGGATATTTGAAAATTTTCCCACTCCAGTCCGGGATCTTGGCCATATGTTGATTGGTAACTACGTTGCGTAACTATTCCACATCATGCATCGAGCAACTCGGAAAGTTGACCAGACCCTAGTTTAAAACGTAATTTTTTCATTGTATGGCTTTATGAATGTTGACCATTTATGATGAAATCGGTGTAAAAAAAAAATGACTTTCTAAGAGTAACTTTAAAAATTTTCGAACTCGCGTAAAAATAACTGTGGAAATCCTTGCATGTCATTTCTATTCCACAATGAGTTTACATTTAACGTTTATTTTCTTACTCGGCCCCATTGCTATCTTATAGATGAATCGAAAATTAAACACAGAATGCAGAGCAAAAGACAAGAAGATAAACCAGAGCAGAGAATGCCTACTATGGCCAATGGTATAAGTACCAAAACCCGTAATAGGAAGGAAGTTTTTCGAGAGACCGAACCCGGAAAGAAGATCAAAGCAGGAAGTCCAATTTTATCCAAACTCGTAGACAAGCACAGGGCATCAAACAAAGACAACGAACGAGGTTAGCCAGAAATTAAAAGAAGAGCAGCATAAGCTGCGAAAACTGTCTAAGATCAGAGTTGGGAGTAGCTCACTGATTTGAGAGCGCGCTCAGAGCTTTCCGCTCAGTGCTGAAAAGTGAGCGTAGCTCAGCTCTCGCTCGCAAAAAAAAAAAGTGAGCGCGCTCTCGCTCGCGCTCGCGCTCTTCGCTCACGTACAAAAAATTCCATATGAAATCTGTATATTTCCGTCTTCATTTTGGCATTACAACTGCATTACAACTTACTTAGAAGATGAATCCTACGGGTTCTTACTGGAATTCCCGGTTTTTTTCAAAAAAACTAATTTGTCAAAAGTGCTGTCCTTTAACTGACAGTACAGTATCCTGCACAAAAATCCGAACACCGATTTAATTTTTTAAAGCCACCTATTGGCAAGGTAGTGGGTTTTTTGTTTGTTTTTCTTTAAGGGGGAGGGTAGACGGGGTGATGGACACGTCAGGGCAGGGTTGGGTAAGTCTAGACATTAAAAAATAGTGCCTTAAGGTATTACGCTTTAAGGCAAGTTACAGGTCGGGACATTTTTGCAACCCCCAGGGTGGTGTTTTTTTTTAAACGACAGTTGGAAATTTAGGGCTTGGGCTTAGTAATGTTTCTTACCGAAACAATTTAGCTTATGTTTCAGCTGCCTGTGAACATTTACGTCGTTGTTAATGGCGTAGGTGTAGCGTTTTTGATTGTGAAGCTGGAGATTGGTGTTCGATTCCAGATGAGGTGTTAAATAATTGTGGTTACCTTACGATAAATTCTCGATTATATATGAAACAAATTTTTATCGAGCAATATGTGCTTTTTTTTATTTTATAATTTAAAAAATAATAAACCCCTTCGTTTTGAAATACTAAATATTCCCAGTAAATTCGAATGAAGAATGTTGTAACGATACCAAATATTTTCGCAATTCCGTATCGGGAATCGAACACTGATCTACGGCGCCGCAATCAGAGCCTCTACACATATGCCATCGGTATTGACAACATTGTGCACAGGCAGCTATCTAATTTATTTGGGTATAGAATATAACACAGCCTAAGTCCAACATTTCCAACTGTCGTTTAAAAAAACACACCACCCTGGGGGTTGCAAAAATGTCCCGACCTGTTACTTGCCTTAAAGCGTAATACCTTAAGGCATAAAAAAAATGTCTAGACTTACCCAACCCTGCCCTATGTGTCCGTCACCCCGTCTACCCTCCCTCTTAAAGAAAAACAAACCAAAAAAAACCCTTTACCCCACCAATAGGTGGCTTTTAAAAATTAAATCGGTGTTCGGATTTTTGTGCAGGATACTGTACATAAATATTAAAACCAACGTTATTTTGTTACTTACAACGTGTGCGAGACATCAGAGTGATCAGACGATTGAGAATTACAGACATCAAAACTTATTGGTTACAGACGATTTTAAAAGACGGATAAAATTATAGCATTTAGAAAAAAAATTAAGAAAACATAAAAAAATTTTTTTTTTAAAGAGGATTTATTTAATTTAAACAAACTGATAAATGAAAAATGTTTAATATTTCTTCTACCACCCGTTAGCTTCAAAGCATAATTGAAGTCTTTTTGTCATTCGCTAATTTTTTACGATAAGCGTCTTTTTCAGTAAGATTTTGCCAAGCGGTCTGTGCATGGGCAAAATCTTCTTCTTTCTTTCGGGAATCTTTTGCGTCCGTCGAAATCACACAGCTTCTAATGGTTGCTATGGTTTCCAATAAGTTTTCATGTCACGAGAAAATATGGAAAACGGAAAACTTGAGAAAAAAGTCGGGGTGGGGGAAAGGTAACAATTCAGAGGTTAGCCTCCCGACTTTTTTCTCAAATTCTCCGTTTTCCAAATTTTGCTCGCAGCAAAAATACTGAAATCATGGCAACCGTCTCGTTTTTGCAGTCAAAACAAACAAAAAAAGTTGCACTCTTTGTTTTTGTTTTTATTTTGCAATTTAAAAAAAACTATGCCATCTAGTGCTCATAAGGAATTTTTATTTTTTGGGCTACCGGGGGAAGGGGGGGGGGTTGCCTGTCTTTTGTGGAGGATACTGTACATAGGATATCCTATTGAAGTCAACTCCGGTCAAATTGGATATCCAAGTTGAACGTCCTTGGGATGTCCACAGGATGTACTAATGTCCTCTCCTGTGGACGTCAAACTTGGATATTCATAAGACGTCCGGAAGTAACGTTCATAGAATGTATTCAACGCAGAGTCGGGCATCGATCACTGAAACACGAGCGCGCTCTGAGCTTTCCGCTCAGTGCCTCAAAATGAGCGGATTTTCGCTCTAGCTCGCAAAAAAAAAAAAAAAAAATGAGCGCGCTCGCACTCGTTTTCCGCTCTCGCTCTTCACACAAAAAATCTCTGTCAAAAACTTGTATTTTCTCCTCTTACTCCTCCTAAAAGCGATCACAGTAGGTTATAGGTATTACAATTTCCTAATTCCTACACTTAAAAAAGTTAAAAGAGTTCAACTTGCTAGCTATTAGCTAGTTTTTGATTGGCAAAGTTGCCAGTTTCGAAAAGATATTCCATTTTGTTTCAAAAACACAAGTTTGTCAAAATTACTGTCCGATAAATTTGAACGTTTTGGAACAAAAATGAGTCCCGAAGTGCTGAAAAGACGATTTTGGGTGTCGTCTGTATAGTTGCGTACTTTTTCACACACAAAAAAAATTGTGTTCATAGATAGCGCACTAAGTTTGGACCAAATGTTTTTATTGCTGACTGATAGATGGCGTTCGCGTTCAAGCGAGTCGCTCAGCAGGTCTTCGCTTAAGCTCAAGCTCGCTTTTTTTTTAATTGAGCGGCTCGCGCTCGTCGCTAAGTGAAAATTGCGAGCGCGCTCCTTTTTCGCTCAAGCTCAAAGCGCGCTCCACCCGACTCTGCTTCAACGAACGTCCATAGTACGTTTCAGATTGATCGTACGCCTATCCTATATTGGTCCATACGGACGTCCACTGGTTATCCGATTATGGGTCGACCCGTAACATACAAAGAAAACAAATTAGCATAATTTCATGATATCAATTTTCAATTTCAATTTATTAATTGGCAATACAAAAGAGAATACAATTCACAATCAATAGGGGAGACTGGAGTATGCCGGGACACCGGGTCAAGAGGGACAGTAGGGGGAAAAATAGTAGATTTTAAAAAAATTATTATTTTTTTTAGTATGTTATTTAGATACATACAATCTACTTTGGCATGAAATTTGGTTGAGTTTTGTCAATAACTGTATCAGTTATTAACAAAACTAAAAAAACGGGTTTTTTTTAGTTAATTTTGTCTCCGCCAATTAATGTTTCTAGAAAAAAATAATCGCAAATGGCATGTAAATTTAATATGGAAATGAAGCTTAATCATTTCTTTATTGTTAAAAACAAAAATTAAAATTTTCGATCAATTACTGTAGATAATATTAACGTTTTAAAAAAATAGTCTTTATCGGGAAATCGGGACAGCTGTTTTTGACTAAAATGGGACATTAGTGGGCGGGTTTGGCCTTCAAGCCCATCAATCATCACCGAGCTCATGACGCCATTACTGTTCCTTACAATGATCACAAGCAATCGATTATTCAGCATATTAATCGATTACAATAAGCCCAACCCCCACCTATCTTGTAATAAGTGTTTTTTATCATATAAGAAAATTTTTTTATAATCAAATTGAAACATTTATTAACTTATAGAGTCTATGCAGTGGGACGCTATTTCAATTTTTACAAATTTTTTTAATGAATTTTAAGGCGAAAACGGAGGACGTCCCTCACCACCCACCCTAGTGTCCTCACTTACCCCTCAAAATAGGCTCCTCCCACAAATCTAAGAAAACTTTAAAGGTCTTATGTGGGAAAATGGTTTATTATTAAATTATATAAAAAATAAGGGGGGTACATTACCGTATGGAACACATAAAAACAAAATAATAAATTAATTTAATGATTAGTTTGGGAGATATAGGGGGAAAACGAAAACCGTCCTGGCTTACTCCAGTCTCCCCTACTTGTGCACAGAACGCTCGAAAAAATTGCCCGTTCGTCTTGGTCTTGATCAAATCGCAGACGGTTATACCAAAAATCTGAATTCCGGCACTAGAATCATCCACGAAATTGACGACAGGGTTCCATAGTCGACCACAAACAAGACGGGAAGATCTTCTCTCTTAGAAGAGTATTCACGTTTGATTGTGAACATATACGTGCACAGCAAACATTTTTCTAAGAGATGATTGGACCATATGACTGGCATGACGCATTGATTGTAACAGGAACTTACACCTAACGAGAACTTATCGACAATTTAGGATGAAGTTACAGAAACAAAGACAGAGAAAATGCAACTGCAACTATTCTCACCTGGAGTGGCTTCTCGGGTTATAATTGTCTCCTGTTTTTACGAAATCATTCTCTTCAAATGCTCCGCTCGTCGGTGGACATTTTGCAAGGTGACGCGATGTTACTGATGGGGGTAAACAGATTATATTAGCAGTTATATTAGCACAGTTGAATAACCAAAACCTTTGCTTACTTGCTGCCAGATCAAATTTTTCTGAAATTCCAGTAAAGAAGTGAAAAAAGTCTTTCGCCACATACAAAGAATCTTGTAAAGATCCTTGACGACCGTCCCGTAAAGTTTATGGTTCGCAACTTCACATGTTTAAGATAAATCTGGATTTACGATATTTCGATTTCATTAGTTCAATTTAAAGACTTTGATGATGATCAAAGTCAAATGTCAGTGAGAGCCGATTTTACCCCACTGCCTGTTCTCTCCGTACTGTAAGGATAGTTATGACATTACAGAATAAATACTCAGTATCAATTTTTTTAAATTATGTTTGTTTTCTTACTTCTGCACGTCCTACAAACTGCGGCCCCTAGTTGGAGGTGACAGATCGTCTTCAATGTCTATTTCCATTTCAGCCGACGCTTTCAATGAGTTGCGGTACTTCTCTGGCATCCCTCTCATGATTCCCTTTGTTAGTTTCTCCATCTCATAATCTTTGGCCCTCCGGCCTCCTGTGTTGCGCACAGCTTCTACAAATAAAAACACCTTTTATTATAATGATGCTTATATTGACATATGCAATTGTCTTCAATCATACTTACCAAAGACAGCTTTGGTAATAATGGATTCTTTCAGTCCTTTCTTCTGATACTTCTTCGTGGCCATTCCCTTCCAATTAACAAGAGCCCTAACCTTGATGGAAAACACTCGATACCATGCGCGTTTAACTGCGCTAGTGATCGATCCACCTCCTAAGTTACGAAGCATCGTCAACTACATATGAGTCGTAAATTTGGTTAGAATACGTAATTTAAAAAAATAACTTTAAATAACTTTTGCTCTTCTTACCAGTTGATAGTACTTGTCATCATCCAATAGAGTGTTCTCCAGCAATATTATTTCCTCATTTTCCTTTAGGGGCTCCGACAGAAAATCAGGATCAATTCCTCGTCCCTACTAGCACAGTTTCATCCAGTAAACATCTCTGGCTGGTTTCAAGTGGATGGCGTGGATATCCACAGTAACCTTTATGCAACGTAGAGTGGATGTCTTAATGTCTCATTTACCGAACGTAAAATGTTAACGTCCAATAAATGTACAATTTGAACGTCAATGGGATAGAAAAATGATACGTTTATTGTCTATCGATATGTTACCTCCATGTAATATCATTTTTTTACATCCTATGTCTATCCATTTTCATTGTTTATATGACATCCTGATTTTGATGTTCATACGATATGGTAATTGTAACGTCCAATTGACTTCTTAGCTTAACGTTCAATGGAGTAAATAAGAAAGCGAAATTAAATACACGTAGGGAGCTGAATATCATGTATTCACAGCAGAAATTTCAAAAACGATACAGTAGATTTAACATATATCAGTTTTAATTTGGTCCATGTGCACGGACACGTGCTGACTAAATTGAGAAACACAAGACGAAACAATCACGAAATTGAGTGAGGAACATGACTCCGACTCCATACCCGTTCAATGAACCTGGAATGAAACATAATTTAAAAAATAAATCAGGTGCCTCCCATGTTCCGGAAACTGGTTTTATAACTTACTAATAGGGAGTTATCCACTGTCTTCACTGATATCCCGTGGTATGCTGTTGTCTTTCCCAAGGCTCTGCTGGACTCGTTGGAATAATTCTGGAGCACTTTTCATAATTTTTTTGGTTTCAAACTCCAAATCAAATTTGGTTTGCGCCTTTAAAAGGCTTCGAAATAGTAATTCCTTCTAAGATTGCAAACAAAATTACGATTACTTAACATTTTTTTTTTAATTAGCTAAATAAATTACTGAAAATGGCTTCAGTTAGCAAGGATTTTTGTAGACCGTGCTTTTGGATACCCTTTCGAGGTTTCCCCTCCCAATTGCAAGAGGCCTTTACTTTCAATGAGATGAATGCGGCCCAAGATCTTTTTACGACCTAAAAAAATAAAAATAAAAAGAGGTAAAATTCATTTATGCTTTTATACTATCTAGTATCTTCATACTTTCTTGAATTGAGTTGCTCGTTGATTGCGTCAAATCTTTAGGCTGAATAGTGATGTTTGAGATGGCACTCTGTTCTTCAGTCATGTCCCAAGAATCTAAATTTCCTTCACTAATCAGGGTAGGATCCTGCCTGCTGTTAGTGGACATCATCCCTGCAGATAAGTAACATGTAAATGAATCGCATGCTTTTACAGTACTAAAGATATATACCTTCTTCCATTGGGTTGCTTGTACTTGCCATCAAATGTCGAGGAATAGGAATGGTAGGAAGTAAACTTTGCGTGGGACCATAAAACCCAACACTGCTATCTTCTGAATCTTCTCCATCTATTTCTATTGACGGTCTCTTCTCCTCATAAGGTGAGTACCTCTTGTTTCCAATTTTCTTTCGATGGCCTCTTCCCATTGCATTTACTTCGACATCAGTTGAATTTATTTCGGAATTCACAGTTGCTTCAGCAAGGTGTCTCCTTGCTGTCTCATAGGAATCTGAAAAAGAATATAGTTTTATTATTAACGTTACACATTTAAACAATTTATCTAGAAACTTACCATATCCTTTGCGAACATGGCACGGGTATAAAATCCAATCAGATTCTGGTTTCTCAGTCTTTCTGATGTGTGCCTCATAAGTGTGATGTTTAGGAACCAAGCACTGTGTGTTTCCAGTTATAATCCAGGTTGTACGGACAACATGAACATACGTGCCGTTCGTAGCAAATAAATCCACTATGGCAAAAGCATGCTGCATCGAAATATCAAAAACATGGAAATCGTAACATTTCGAAAATTGTCATCAAACGGTAACGAAACACTTATTTGTAGATTTGTAAAAAAAAATACCTTTTGTAATTCCATATTCCAAATATGAAACAGGTTTCACAATCGCTTGTAAGGATAATGTATCAATCACTTTTTAGATGTTGGACAAGCAATTAGACGCCTAAAACAATGAACAAGTAAAGACCGAAGCCCTTGACGACAATAACGCGTCACGGAAACAACACACCGTTGCATTAGCCTAAGATCTTAATCAATATATCAGAATAAAATTAATAACCATCTTAGACAATTGTAAATAAGCTTTAAAATTTTTTAAAATGATGTGATTCAAAGTTTCCCTTAATTTCTTAAAAGTAATGACATTATTAGGCTTTGAGTATTAATTTTGACACTGTTAAGTATTGAAAAGAATCATTATCGATTATCTTACCTCGTCGATATTCAGTTATTTCATGTTGTCCTGAAATATTTACATCGTCTGCTTTTGGGACGTTATAAGGACGTTATAAAACTCAAATCAATGTGACATCCTGTCTTGGTTCCAAAATAGACATTAACTCCGGATCTGGAGCTGTCATCCATAGGATGTCTACAAACCCACCACCCATAAACGTTTAGACATTTACATCCATTGGGCCTCCTCTCTTTGGTTCCAAAAAAGACATTTACTCCGGATCTTGAATTATCATCAATAGGATTTCTATAAACTAACCTCCTATAAACGTTTGAAAACTTACATCCAATGAGCATATTAACTTAGTTTCAAACCTGACATACACCTTTGGATTTTACAGTAACATTTATAGAATGTCAACTTTTCTTTGTTAACTGTAGGTTTAAAAATGATATCCAATTAATATTTTATATTGGTTTCAAATGGTGACATCAATTTCACGTTGCCATTTACGTTTATTTGATGTTTGTTGTTTTTGTGCTAGTAGGGGTTGCTCAGTGGCTTGATTTTCAATTGGGTTCGCCATGATATCCATTTTGCCTTCGATGACTATCATTTTTGCCATGACGTTTGAGATGTTTTCTTGAAGTTATAGCACCTCTTTTACTAGTTTTGCTAAGACTGCTTTTAAACCTAAACATTCAATTCATAAATATGTATATTTTTTAACCAACATAATTTACATTTTTACCTTCAGGTAATTCGTTTGCTTGATCAGCTAGACCAGCAGTAATGACTGGAACGGGTTGAACCCGTTCGAAGGCACCATCAAATTGGGATGATGAAGGACACAATTCTCCTTGTTTGATTCTGAGAACCATTAGCACTCAAAATTGATGGCCCAGCAAAATTGGAAGAACCGGAAAACGGTTTATTAACCTGCCCATCACGATTTGGATGAAAAGGAAACGACGATTGCCTTGCTGCAGAGAAGGCGTCTGTTCAAAGGGAAACGGTTGATGCCACGCAGCGAAATCAGTTGTTTGTTGGGAAATAGCATTGGAAACCAGCCCATGCGGAATTGCAGGAGTTATTGCCTGCTGAACTGAGGGTTGAGTGGGCCCATACATTCCAACACTTTCATTACTGTCATCGCTTGAACAACGCGCATCTTGGACGGTCTCTGTAAGCAAATATCTGCCAGGAGCCCTTTTGTTTCTCTTGCCCCTTCCCATCACTGCGTGCTGATCAGACTCAGAATTTATATCTGATTGCAGGGTAGCCTGATTTTCCTTTGATCGAATAAGAATAAGAATCTGAAAAACAAAAGAAATCAATTACTAAACCAAACTGAAAACACATTTTAATTGAACAACTTACTGAAAGCTTTGCGAACTGTACAGGAATAAATCTCCCAATTTGGTTTTATGGGTTCTCTCTTCATCGTAGCAACATCACCCCTCGACCTAGGACAACTTGGTCTCCGTCACCTAGGCCAACCCTTTGGCCCTGAGAACTAGGTAAAAGGGTTGGCCTAGGACAACCCTTTTACAAGCCTGCTTTTACAAGCCTGCTTTTACATGGGATCACGGAATACAACCGTCTTTTGTTTTCTCGTAGAGACTTTTAAGGTGCACTTTCGTCGTCTAATTTGAAAGATCCATTTTTTAGCAGTTGATTTCCCTAGCTTATTCTTCACATTTCTGAATCAAAATCTGATCAAAATTCATTATGGAATTTAAAAAGAGTAGGAAAAAAACGATTGTGTGGAAGGAGGAGGAATCGGCTCCCAAAAGATCTAGGAAGAAAGCTCCGGAAAGTGTAATGTCTGAATCAACAAAATCTAGGGTGAAAAAGACAACTTATATTGATGCAATTCAGTAAAAACCATCCTTAAAAAGCAACAAGTCAGGTTAGTATGGATTCTATACATCAAATTTATCTCAATTAAAACCATCTGCTACACATATTAGGTAACTTGGATGAAGCTGTTGAAAACCTAAGCGACCAAAGCATCTCAAATTATCTTGAGCCCGTTGCTGGACCTTCATTGTCTGCTGAAGACCCATGCCATAATGCTCAGACTCAAGACTGTAATAGAAAGCTTCTTTAATGCTATCACTTTATTGTTTCTTACATTGAACTAATCTTTATCGTATACATTTATTCAGATATTCCAATTCCTCTTTACGAGCCTCCTTGCTGCAATTCTTGTTTTTCTTTGGGTTCTATTAGGTTAAGCTGTGCTGGTCCTACAAATATTGGCCTGGATCGCAATTCTAACTTGATGGATGAAGATTTGCTCAGTTTTTGGCATCAACTCAGGCCTAAAACACCAGGAACATGTGAACGAAAATTTGTTGAAACTCTAGAGTAAATCTCATTGGATAATGACAGGGTTAACTTAATATTCCTGAATTAAAAATTAAATAGTTTTCGTTTAATTTTAGTTTTCTTATCAGGTTAATATCCTAAACAGAACGCTTTTCAACCGTTCTTGGAGAGAATTTGGAATTTTATCAGTTCCATACAGGAGCGATCATATAAACGTGTATTATCAATTCTATCAATATAGTGTTACTTTCATAGAACTAATCTTTACCAATCGTATATATTTATGCAGGTATTCCATCCACATTCCGTCATCTGCTTAGACATGGAGTTTGCTTTTTGCTTATCACTGTGTTCCCTGCTTTCTGTGCTTTTTGTTTACTGTTCCCTTCTTATTTCTTGTCGAGAATGATAATATCGTAATAATAAGTAATTCTTTAAAAAGTTTCTGTATTGAAAAATCACAATTTAGTGAAGGAATAATTTTAAAACCCCATCCTTGTTTGAAACTACTTGAATGGCTCTTTCAAAATAGTAGTGATAGCAATCATCTAAAAAATGAGATTGATATTAATTTTAATTTTCACTTTAAAATCAAAATAATTCCGATACCTTTCCATCACTCATTTTCAAAAACATTCCTTCTGGAGTTTTACTATATTCCCCTTGAGTGGAGCTTTGACTACTTTCTCTTTGAGATTCTGCGGAATTGAAGGCGTGATAGGTGAACTTAGAATTGTGGGGCGAATATCTGGACTGAAAATGGCAGGATTCGCATTCACATTCAAAGTGGTTGGATTCTGACTTGACACACTCGATGAAGGACTGATTGGATTAAAAGGGGCAGGAGTAATCGCCATGCTACTTGCAGATTGCATAACGGGACTTGAAATTGGAGTCGTTACCAGTTCTCGGTGTAGGAGTGATGGCTTGACTAATAGTGGCAGGAGGATTCGCCATGGTACTTGTTGCAGGTTGCATAACGGGACTTGAAATTGGAGTCGTTACCACACTCGAACCAACTCGTTTTCGATTGGACGGACTCTGACTTGACTTTCTCGGTGTAGGAGTGATGGCTTGACTAATAGTGGCAGTAGGATTCGCCATGGTACTTGTTGCAGGTTGCATAACGGGACTTGAAATTGGAGTCGTTACCACACTCGAACCGGCTCTTTTTTGATTGGACGGACTCTGACTTGACGTACTCGGTGTAGGAGTGATGGCTTGACTAATTGTGGCAGGAGGATTCGCCATGGTACTTGTTGTAGGTTGCATAACGGGACTTGAAATTGGAGTCGTTACCACACTCGAACCGACTCGTTTTCGATTGGACGGACTCTGACTTGACTTTCTCGGTGTAGGAGTGATGGCTTGACTAATAGTGGCAGGAGGATTCGCCATGGTACTTGTTGCAGGTTGCATAACGGGACTTGAAATTGGAGTCGTTACCACACTCGAACCGACTCTTTTTTGATTGGGCGGACTCTGACTTGACGTACTCGGTGTAGGAGTGATGGCTTGACTAATAGTGGCAGGAGGATTCGCCATGGTACTTGTTGCAGGTTGCATAACGGGACTTGAAATCGAATAAGACGTATCTTTAATCGAAGTCGTTGGATCCTCAGATGGAGCATGAGTTAGCTTTGAATTTGCTAGATCTTTACTAGGGCGCTTTATTCGCTCTGTAGAAATTAAGCCAAATATATGGTAATCAGAGGGATTTGATAGATTTTTTTTAATGATTACCTTTTTGTTTATCATCAAACAGGTAGTGCCAATGATCAGTCAAGCATTTGCCAGATCTATTTTCCAAGAATTCTGAGGCTATGGATCCGTAAGCTCTAATTGTTGAAGACCAAACAGTATCGTTTGGGCTCGCTGCCAACAAGATATACTCCCCTTTGAATTCTTCTGTTAGGGAATTGAGTTGGATATGTTAAATATTTGAAACAATTATTGTTAAACACTGTAATTTTGTAAAAATTTCTAAATCCTATCTCACCTTGATATTTATTTGTTGAAACCTGTTGTTTTTTGTACGGTTGTGTACTGATGTTACTGGTTGTTTACTTTTCTTGATACGCTGACCAGGCCTGGGGTAGATAGCCTAATAAATGAGAAATGTTAAAGATCAGTTTAAAATTTTAGTTATACTTATTTACCTTTACAAATTCCAGTCTTTTGAAAGCTTTAGTTTGCATCGAATTTTTCGTTTGCAGGATTTTATTTGCGATTGCAGTTTCTGAAATCAACAAAACATTCTCTAATTCTGTGTTTGCTGTGTCATCCTCCTGTTCTGGAGATTCCTCTGTTATCTGTTCTGCCATATCAAAATTGCAATTCAAATCAGCATTTTCTATATCTATATCAATATCCATTTCATCCATTACAAACTAACTTATTTCGAAAAAACTCTGTAGCAGACCGTCCACTGAGTCGGTTCGGTTTGTTTTGGTTCAGTTCGGTTCGTTGCAGGTGTTTGATCACGTGGTAGGCTTACGCCCCTCTCATTGGTCATCATGCGTCAAGTAGCCTTAAGCATTATCGAGGTAGGGGAGACTGGAGTAAGCCGGGACGGTTTTCGTTTTCCCCCTATATCTCCCAAACTAATCTTTAAATTAATTTATTATTTTGTTTTTATGTATTCCATACGGTAATGTACCCCCCATATTTTTTATATAATTTAATAATAAACCATTTTCCCATATAAGACCTTTAAAGTTTTCTTAGATTTGTGGGAGGAGCCTATTTTGAGGGGTAAGTGAGGACACTAGGGTGGGTGGTGAGGGACGTCCTCCGTTTTCGCCTTAAAATTCATTAAAAAAATTGTAAAAATTGAAATAGCGTCCCACTGCATAGACTCTATAAGTTAATAAATGTTTCAATTTGATTATTGTGTTAATAAAAATTTGTTCTTATATGATAAAAAACCCTTATTACAAGATAGGTGGGGGTTGGGCTTATTGTAATCGATTATTATACTGAATAATCGATTGCTTGTTATCATTGTAAGGAACAGTAATGGCGTCATGAGCTCGGTGATGATTGATGGGCTTGAAGGCCAAACCCGCCCACTAATGTCCCATTTTAGTCAAAAACAGCTGTCCCGATTTCCCGATAAAGACTATTTTTTTAAAACGGTAATATTATCTACAGTAATTGATAAAAAATTATAATTTTTGTTTTTAACAATAAAGAAATGATTAAGCTTCATTTCCATATTAAATTTACATGCCATTTGCGATTATTTTTTTCTAGAAACATTCTTTGCGGAGACAAAATTAACTAAAAAATAACCGTTTTTTTAGTTTTGTTAATAACTGATACAGTTATTGACAAAACTCAACCAAATTTCATGCCAAAGTAGATTGTATGTATCTAAATAACATACTAAAAAATTTTTTAATTTTATTAAAATCTACTATTTTTCCCCCTACTGTCCCTCTTGACCCGGTGTCCCGGCATACTCCAGTCTCCCCTACCATGAACAATTTCAGTTTGAAGCTTTCGTTTGATGCGCAATGTTTTCCTTTAATCGATAGATTTCTAGGAATATACATCCGTTAAAATTATGATCTATGCTTAAGAACCTTCACACATACAAGAGCTTTCACTATTTCGTAAAATAAATTATGTATCTTTATGAGAAGTGGTCAAACATAAGGCCTAAGTATCGCTATTCATGAATTAAGCCACCGTCATCAAAGCATTTCATTTTTAATATGATTATTTCGTCACGAATTCAAAATACCCGTAATAGTTAATGGAAAACAGCGTTTTTTTCTGGCGGGGAATTTGTTAACTGTATTCAAGAATATTTTTCCAGACCGTTCTTACGCTCTAACTTACCCCGGCTCTGAGAGCCCAGGCGCGCACGGACTCGGTCAGTTTGAGCGCGCCTCGGCTCTTAGGTTAGGGAACGCGAAAGACCATCGGGTCCTATGCGCGTTTTGTCTGTTTGCTTCTACAACGCATTTTTTTTTTATGTCGGACAAAACGTGAACAACGACGATGTTTTAAGCAAAAATGGTCCGCATGCCATTATCGCTGTGCATCGTTTCTTGACATATTCATTCACTAGCCAGGATTAGCCAGGAAAATTGGAAATGCTGTTCCAATCTAATACCAACAAAGAAAATTTTTTTTCGTTATTTACTTCATATTTCTTGTTCTTTCTCCTCCGTCATCGTTTCCGTACATTTTTCAAATGACTATTGTAATATGTAGAAAAATTCGATCGCTTTATTCTACAACTATAATAGAATAATTTTGAAACCAATCAAGTGTCTCCATCCCATATATGAACTCTACAAGTTTTTTTACTCCACCTTATTCACCTTATTCTTTTATTAGTATAGGATGATCGTATCGTATGAATGTTTAAAGCAGCTGCGTGTCACAAATATGTTGTCGTCAGTTAAGTAAGGGAATCAGTCACGTATTCGACCCCCATTTTATCTTAAGAGAACAACAGGCGCACGGCACACAATTCAGCATTAAGAGTTAAAGACCCAGGCAGGGACTATTATGGCTTTTTTGTAATTCGGACGCAAGAAGAGACGAGCCCCGATGATGACAGATTAACGTACATAATAGAGAAAACAATCTGAGTATGATTGGGTGTTGTGGCTGCGCAGCTATTATAGACTTATTCGATTTTTTTTTTTTTGTTTTGTAAAGTCGAATGTTTTTGCTAGAAATAGAATCCACAGCAATTGACGAGAGTTGCCAATGGATTGATTATTTAGTTTGATATCCTATTTTAAAAAAAAATTAAAAATACAATTGTCTCGTTCGTTTTTTTTGTGAGATTTCTCTCTTCTGCCGTCGTCGTTCTGAGATGTAAGTCACACTACAATAAAAGAGGAAACGAATCAAAAATTCATTTTTTTACGAGGCCATTACCAGAGTTCTTCTGTCATGAACCGTTGTCGTAGGCGGGGGACGATATCGACAACGACGATAGAGTATCTCTCTTTCTTCTATAAAGAGAAAGGATTGAGGGAGGAACCAATTTTATCCTATTGGGTAATGACATCCATTCGAATGATTTAGAAGGCCATCATTGGCCTCACAGCAGTGTAGACGTTCCGACACTCTAACTTCTTCTTCCTTCCTCTTTTCCAACAACATTCATCGATGGTTGTTAAAAAATACGTAAAAAATTACAAAAATACGAATAGAAATACACTGACAAGAAAGCGGATTATTGAATGAATTCAAATAAAATTAACATCAGCAGATAACTTTATTTTTACGTTCTTTTTCCCAAATTTTACAAACATATTTGATTTGTGTAAAAAGAGAAACAACGCCTATTCTTTTTCAGATTCGTCACCGTCTTCCACTTCCCTGTATGCATCACTTTCATCATCGGTCAGTTCTTGGAGAGCTTCTAAGAAATATTCCTCTTGTTCGACTCTTTCGAGAAAGTCGTCCGGCTCAATCTGCAGATCCTCCGAAAAGTTAAGGTTGAGAACGTCTGTGAATGCATGCACTGCTTTATCGATTACTTCCAAGATACGGGCAATTTCTGTCTTGGCCAAGACCGACCGGCTATAGTCAAGAAGGGTAACAGGCCTAATTTCTGTTGAAATAAAGTGCTGTAATGTAGTTAAGAGGGTTCACACAATAAGAAAGTTTACTCGTGTAGTTAGTAATATCGTTCTCAAGATCTTTGCATAGCGAGATGAGCGACCGGACGAATTCCCCCATTTCTTTTTTAGTTTGGACAATGGCTTCACTATAACGGAGCGAAAGCATCCATGTGTCGATGAGGTCATAGTCTTCTCCTACAGACACTACAAAGAACAATTGTAATAATTAATGGATTCAAAAAAATGAACATCATATAGAATCAAACATTGTTTAGTGTCATGCCACGGGAAGATTCCTGTATCCAAATTCTGCTGAGATACTTGTATTCCCTTTTTGCCTAATATATCAACGATTGTATCAAGTCTTTTCTTTTTTTTTGACATTATTTTTCTGTTTGCAGTACGAGCTTTGCATGTATCTAAATATGTAAAAAGGGGATGCTATAAGAAATGGAGAAAAAACGTTCTTGAAAGAATTTACCAAAAAAATTTGCATTGCGAGCGTGAAGCACTTTCAGCATGTGGCACTCTCCTTCAAGTTCTTTTTGCAGTAGTTGCTCGTCCCAGTCATTAGTAAGATTTTTGCTATTGACCAGTTTTGCCTGTTTCTTCAATCTTTCAAGAATAGAAGAGAGTTCCTCTTCCTTCACGTCACGATGTTCAAGAGTATTTTGCAGTTTTTTTCTATATAAAAGCGATCTTTTCTTGGCCTAAAAGTAAAACCATTCATTCAGTATGTAAAAAATAACTTTTACCTTAAATATCACCCTATTCATCCATAAACAGAGAGCAGTAACCATACGTTTAATTATAATAATCATAAACATAATAATAATAATAACCATAAAATTATAATAATCACATCAAACGTAATTAAAGGCGACCAACAACCAGTAACTTACTTGCTTTGCTTTGGTGTTTAGTAGTTGCCCCTAGGCGCGCCATGTAAGAAAAGACTTGTTCTTGCTCTTCTCCTAGCATATCAGCTCCACCCTTCTCCCAATGTCCATTGTACAGAACCTAAGGTAAACCCCATTGTATGTAACAGTTTACCGAACACAAAAATATAAATGTTTATATACCCTGCAAGCCCATGAAACCGAGAGAGAAATGGTGTCACGTCCTTTGTCAGTTGTTGGTATTCTGGGAACAGATGGCCAACTTTGATGGCAAAAGGCCAATACTTGCACACAACGTCATTGCAGAAAAATTTTGTCCCCATTTCTCTCGATTTAAGATGCTGGAGATGAGTGTGCTTAAAGGTTTCTCCTTTGAACAAATTGGCAGAATATACAACTGTGCCATGAGTACAACTCATCATTTCTAGGCCAGTAATATCAAGATTCCTTTTACTGGAAGTTTCACCCTTGGCCGCCTTCCATGTTGAAGAGCCGCACAGATCATCTCCTTTGGCCTTGTAGACAATGATAACATTATACGTAAGAACAATTTTCACAAATAAAGGTCCATTTACCTTTGGGATCTTCTTTTCGATTTTTGAGATGTGTTTCAGCTGTGTATCGTCGTAAGCCATTCTAACATCTCCATACAAGGATACTCCCAGACGACTGAAACGAGAAGATAAGATTTTAACAACCAGTTCATCAATTAGAAGGATCCTACTCACTCGGATGCTTCCGCAAAGCGATATAGTTTCCTGATGGCGTCTGCATGCATACCATGAGGATGAGGCCCACAAATTTTACATTTACCATGGCGTCGGAAAATCGTCTTTTCTAAAAGGTACTGATAAAATTCAAATTTTCTTCGAGAATGGTTGAAAAGCGTTCTATTTATGATATTCACCTGATAAGAAAAGTAAAATTAAACAAAAACTATTTAATTTTTAAGTCCGGAATATTAAGTTCACCCTGTCGTTATCCAATGAGATTTCCTCTAAAGTTTCAACATATTTTCGTTCAGATGTTCCTGGTGTTTTATGCCTGAGATGATGCCAAAAACTGAGCAAATCTTCTTCAATAAAGTAAGAATTGTGAGATAACGATCCAAGCCAATATCCGGAGAACATGTATTCTTCGTTAGTGGCCAAATGGGATTCCTTGCACACAGAGCACACAAATTGCGTGGAGGTCAAATCGAATCTCCCTTCTTTTGTTATGACAGCTACTTTTGTAGGACCATAGCTTAACCTCATAGAACCCGAAGAAAAACAAGAATTGCAGCAGGAAGGCTCGTAAAGAGGAATTGAAATATCTGAATAAATGTATACGATAAAGATTAGTTCAATGCAAGAAACAATAAAGTTATAGTATTGATATTACTAATTATAATGATCGCTCCTGCATGGTCTACGAACTCGCATGGCCCAAGAGTTAACAGTTGATCGTCAAGTACATAAGTTCTTTTATGCGCGAAAAGTGTGCGATGCTTTTCCACTTTTAGGCCAACCCTTTTACCTAGTTCTCAGAGCAAAAGGGTTGGCCTAGGTGACGGAGACCAAGTTGACCTAGGATAGTAACATTTGTTTCCCTCAACGAGCCAGGAATCAGGCACTGTTGCAACGTAAGGCCCAGTGGAAGTTAACAAATCAACCATCAAGAATTTCCATACAGAAACCTAAATAAGAAATAAGAAAACATGTAATACATTAGAAATAAAAAAGTAAATTGCATCGCGATGTGATACTCACAGTCGAAGAAGCCATGGATATGCTAAATATGGTTTCTGAAAAACCAACAGAAGGTAACCTGTGAATAGAAATAGGAAGGAAAAATGTTAAGTTATTTACAATACAAGTTATGTACATGTTAATTCAAACATTCTAACATTGAAAGTTCGCCATGCAATTGGTTTGAGAATGTAATTCTTTGGAAGCATCAGCACACAGTAGGGGAGAACGGGGTCAAACTGGACCAAAAATTTCTTTCCTCTTTATTTAGACTTCTATGTTATTTTTCTAATATTTATTTTTAGTTATGGTGCAGCACCTTCTTGGGTAACTCCAAAATTTTTTTGTAATTTTTAAGTCTTAAAATAAACGAGTTATAAGGATTTTAATGAAGTCGGGTTTTTTTAGTTTTTATTTAAACGGCGGGGCGAAACTGGACAGGGACGGTGTGAGATTGGACACTGCCAGTTTTCCTTATAAGGAGACACAAAATAAATTAAAAAAAAATATGGGTAGACTGCTTATTCAATATTTTATTCATTCATATTGAAATATTTGCAATAGAAATGAAAAATAGAGAGTTATGTCATTTTTACGAAATAGGGGGCTGAAACCTGAAATGGAAAATTTGTAGGCGGGTAGAGTAAAATGGGAGGGCTTAACAGAGTATCGAGTATCGATTTGTAATCGATATCTTATTTTTAGCAGAATGTTTCGTTGAATAAAATGGGCGATGCTGTTCCCACATTTTTCGTTCCAAGTGCACAGTTTTTGGGAGAAATTCCTTTCGTCACAATTGAACCTAACTCTGGTAATCTATTTTTTAGTTTATCAAAGTTTAACCAATTTTACTAAAAAAATTAAGTTCCATATTGTTAGAAAAACACTATTTACGGTCTAGAAGTGTGTAGAATTTTTACGTGTGACAAGCTAACAATTAACGCAGCATTTTTTAAATAAAGGCAAACTTAAATAAGGCAAACTTACATAATGACTATTCGACGATTACACAGGAAAATATTCAAATCTCAGCCATTTGTTTTGAAAACAAAGAGGGTAGTACTAAACAACCGTTTTATATAAACAAAAGGGCGTATATGGCTTCTCCACAAGCACCTCCCATTCCAATATCGACGTTGTCCGATATGACTAGGGCTCGGCCCCGATCACATTCTAATCGGGGACACCGCTAAGCTTCCCCGATTAAAATGAATCGGGGAAGTTCGGTGCGGGGATTTCTTTTTTCGGTGCGGAACGGTGCTATAATCGGTGCTGCACCGATAGCACCGCTACAGCCATAGGGGGTTAGTCTTACCAGTGACCTTGAGTTCTGATAGGCCAACGAGAATCACGTGACTTGGGTCACATTTTTTTCTTGTTGGCCGTAGGGCAACTGCCAATTTAGATCACTATTCATTGATAATCGGGGAAGGCACCGATCACCGATATCACCACACCGAGCACCGAAATCTCTTCCGCGATTAAGATTATCCCCGCACCGGATCGACTAAAAAACTCCCCGATTAGCGCGGGGCCAAGCGCTAGATATGACCCCAAAACTGTGTGTCCTAAATGACCCAACCCGGTGCTATTTAGTATTTCGTTAATAACTGAACACTGGAAAAGCATTAAAATTTAAGTTTTTTATCAATCATTAAAGAAATGAATTGGCTATTTCACATATAATTATTTTATTCATTTGCAGTGTTTTTCACTTTAAAAATGCTTACAGTAATAGGGAAGAATATTACATCAAACAGGGCCATTTTTTAATTCTGCCATAACAAGAACAATAATGATTCGATTTTAATCAATATTTTTTCTAGAACGTTAAACATTGCAGTCTATACAAAAATATATAAAAAAAAAATTTTCCATAACATGTAGCACTTAGGGTCTTTGTCCAATATGACCCGTGTCAAAGTTGACCCCGTTCTCCCCTACACGAAAACAAAGTAACGCACACAGTAAATTATGATGAAAATCGAATTGCACTTGCTAATGTAAACAAAAAGCAAACAGTAATAGTTATACTATTAGTTTCAGTTGTCAGCAAACACGTGAACAAGCACCCTTGCTTTCAACGACCAAATTTCTCTTGTCTGTATGGCCTTCCTGGTTCGTCGTTTGAATCCCTAAACACAACGCACTCTAAAATTAAAATTAAAGACAGGTTCAAAACTGACGAAACGAAAATTTATGAATATTATAATTTTGTTGTTATACATTATGGTTAAAGTACCGACCAAAGTATACTTAATATTTTAACTTAACTAACTAAACTAAACTTAATCTTAATTAACTTAACTTATAATTATACTACTGAAGAAACTAAACGGGACGAAGCCCGAGCACAGCGAGGAAAATAGGGGATTTGGGTGGGTAAAGTAAAGTATAGTATAATAAAGTAATTAAATAAATGGTACAGTGAATGATTTTCTATAAATTATACATAATAAAATTATTTAACTAACCTATGTTAACTTAAACTTAATAAACTTAACTTATAATTTTACTAGAAAAGATACTAAAGGGGACGAAGCCCGAATAAATCGAGAAAAATAAGGATTTCGGTTGGTAAAGTAAAGTATATCATAGTATAGTAATATAATAAATTAGTAAAGTACAGTGAATGAAAGTATATATAGTTTACTTAATAATTTTACTTTACTAACTTAAGTTAACTTAAACTTAAAATACTAAATTTATAATTAAACTACTAAAGAAACTAAGCGAAGCGAAGAAGACAGGAAATTTGGTTAGGTAAATTAAGTACAGTGAAAATAAAATATTTATCAATAAAAGTTATCCGTATTAAAAAATGAAAACTACACACCATAAAGTCTAACAACCAAATGACAGGGCGTTATAATCCAACTTGGTCTCCGTCACCTAGGCCAACCCTTTGGCTCTGAGAACTAGGTAAAAGGGTTGGCTTAGGACAACCCTTTTACAAGCCTGCTTTTACATTGGATCACGGAATACAACCGTCTTTTGTTTTCTCGTAGAGACTTTTAAGGTTCACTTTCGTCGTCTAATTTGAAAGATCCATTTCTTAGCAGTTGATTTCCCTAGCTTATTGTTCACATTTCTGAATCAAAATCTGATCAAAATTCATTATGGAATTTAAAAAGAGTAGGAAAAAAACGATTGTGTGGAAGGAGGAAGAATCGGCTCCCAAAAGATCTAGGAAGAAAGCTCCCGAAAGTGTAATGTCTGAATCAACAAAAACTAGGGTGATAAAGACAACTTATATTGATGGAATTAAGTCAAAACCCTCCTTAAAAAGCAACAAGTCAGGTTAGTATGGATTCTATACATCAAATTTATCTCAATTAAAACCATCTGTACACATATTAGGTAACTTGGCTGAAGCTGTTGAAAACCTAAGCGACCAAAGCATCTCAAATTATCTTGAACCCGTTGCTGGACCTTCATTGTCTGCTGAAGACCCATGCCATAATGCTCAGACTCAAGACTGTAAGTAGAAAGCTTCTTTAATATCAAGAGTTTCTTCTTTCATTGAATCGGAATATTTTTTTCCCCAAATTTAGGTGATTCAGAATTACTCAAAATACTACAAGAAGCCGAAGCTGAACTCCAAGACAATCTCATAAAAAAACATCAGGCTACTCAAGAACAAGTAAAGAATATAAAGAATCTGAAACGATTTGGAAAACTCGAATGGAAACGAAGACGAAAGAATTCGGACAGCAACGTGATTCTCTTTTTGAAAAAATCCAAGAGCAAATCTGCAGTGGAGGCACCTTCTGTTGTGCTTCTTGACATTCATCACCTCTCTATGTTGTTCGTTGTGGCAAATGTCGACAACATTTGTGTGCGAAATGCGACTTGGAAAAGCATCGCACACTTTTCGCGCATAAAAGAACTTATGTACTTGACGATCAACTGTTAACTCTTGGGCCATGCGAGTTCGTAGACCATGCAGGAGCGATCATTATAATTAGTAATATCAATACTATAACTTTATTGTTTCTTGCATTGAACTAATCTTTATCGTATACATTTATTCAGATATTTCAATTCCTCTTTACGAGCCTTCCTGCTGCAATTCTTGTTTTTCTTCGGGTTCTATGAGGTTAAGCTATGGTCCTACAAAAGTAGCTGTCATAACAAAAGAAGGGAGATTCGATTTGACCTCCACGCAATTTGTGTGCTCTGTGTGCAAGGAATCCCGTTTGGCCACTAACGAAGAATACATGTTCTCCGGATATTGGCTTGGATCGTTATCTCACAATTCTTACTTTATTGAAGAAGATTTGCTCAGTTTTTGGCATCATCTCAGGCATAAAACACCAGGAACATCTGAACGAAAATATGTTGAAACTTTAGAGGAAATCTCATTGGATAACGACAGGGTGAACTTAATATTCCGGACTTAAAAATTAAATAGTTTTTGTTTAATTTTACTTTTCTTATCAGGTGAATATCATAAATAGAACGCTTTTCAACCATTCTCGAAGAAAATTTGAATTTTATCAGTACCTTTTAGAAAAGACGATTTTCCGACGCCATGGTAAATGTAAAATTTGTGGGCCTCATCCTCATGGTATGCATGCAGACGCCATCAGGAAACTATATCGCTTTGCGGAAGCATCCGAGTGAGTAGGATCCTTCTAATTGATGAACTGGTTGTTAAAATCTTATCTTCTCGTTTCAGTCGTCTGGGAGTATCCTTGTATGGAGATGTTAGAATGGCTTACGACGATACACAGCTGAAACACATCTCAAAAATCGAAAAGAAGATCCCAAAGGTAAATGGACCTTTATTTGTGAAAATTGTTCTTACGTATAATGTTATCATTGTCTACAAGGCCAAAGGAGATGATCTGTGCGGCTCTTCAACATGGAAGGCGGCCAAGGGTGAAACTTCCAGTAAAAGGAATCTTGATATTACTGGCCTAGAAATGATGAGTTGTACTCATGGCACAGTTGTATATTCTGCCAATTTGTTCAAAGGAGAAACCTTTAAGCACACTCATCTCCAGCATCTTAAATCGAGAGAAATGGGGACAAAATTTTTCTGCAATGACGTTGTGTGCAAGTATTGGCCTTTTGCCATCAAAGTTGGCCATCTGTTCCCAGAATACCAACAACTGACAAAGGACGTGACACCATTTCTCTCTCGGTTTCATGGGCTTGCAGGGTATATAAACATTTATATTTTTGTGTTCGGTAAACTGTTACATACAATGGGGTTTACCTTAGGTTCTGTACAATGGACATTGGGAGAAGGGTGGAGCTGATATGCTAGGAGAAGAGCAAGAACAAGTCTTTTCTTACATGGCGCGCCTAGGGGCAACTACTAAACACCAAAGCAAAGCAAGTAAGTTACTGGTTGTTGGTCGCCTTTAATTACGTTTGATGTGATTATTATAATTTTATGGTTATTATTATTATTATGTTTATGATTATTATAATTAAACGTATGGTTACTGCTCTCTGTTTATGGATGAATAGGGTGATATTTAAGGTAAAAGTTATTTTTTACATACTGAATGAATGGTTTTACTTTTAGGCCAAGAAAAGATCGCTTTTATATAGAAAAAAACTGCAAAATACTCTTGAACATCGTGACGTGAAGGAAGAGGAACTCTCTTCTATTCTTGAAAGATTGAAGAAACAGGCAAAACTGGTCAATAGCAAAAATCTTACTAATGACTGGGACGAGCAACTACTGCAAAAAGAACTTGAAGGAGAGTGCCACATGCTGAAAGTGCTTCACGCTCGCAATGCAAATTTTTTTGGTAAATTCTTTCAAGAACGTTTTTTCTCCATTTCTTATAGCATCCCCTTTTTTACATATTTAGATACATGCAAAGCTCGTACTGCAAACAGAAAAATAATGTCAAAAAAAAAAGAAAAGACTTGATACAATCGTTGATATATTAGGCAAAAAGGGAATACAAGTATCTCAGCAGAATTTGGATACAGGAATCTTCCCGTGGCATGACACTAAACAATGTTTGATTCTATATGATGTTCATTTTTTTGAATCCATTAATTATTACAATTGTTCTTTGTAGTGTCTGTAGGAGAAGACTATGACCTCATCGACACATGGATGCTTTCGCTCCGTTATAGTGAAGCCATTGTCCAAACTAAAAAAGAAATGGGGGAATTCGTCCGGTCGCTCATCTCGCTATGCAAAGATCTTGAGAACGATATTACTAACTACACGAGTAAACTTTCTTATTATGTGAACCCTCTTAACTACATTACAGCACTTTATTTCAACAGAAATTAGGCCTGTTACCCTTCTTGACTATAGCCGGTCGGTCTTGGCCAAGACAGAAATTGCCCGTATCTTGGAAGTAATCGATAAAGCAGTGCATGCATTCACAGACGTTCTCAACCTTAACTTTTCGGAGGATCTGCAGATTGAGCCGGACGACTTTCTCGAAAGAGTCGAACAAGAGGAATATTTCTTAGAAGCTCTCCAAGAACTGACCGATGATGAAAGTGATGCATACAGTGAAGTGGAAGACGGTGACGAATCTGAAAAAGAATAGGCATTGTTTCTCTTTTTACACAAATCAAATATGTTTGTAAAATTTGGGAAAAAGAACGTAAAAATAAAGTTATCTGCTGATGTTAATTTTATTTGAATTCATTCAATAATCCGCTTTCTTGTCAGTGTATTTCTATTCGTATTTTTGTAATTTTTTACGTATTTTTTAACAACAATCGATGAATGTTGTTGGAAAAGAGGAAGGAAGAAGAAGTTAGAGCGTCGGAACGTCTACACTGCTTTGATGCCAATGATGGCCTTCTAAATCATCCGAATGGATGTCATTACCCAATAGGATAAAATTGGTTCCTCCCTCAATCCTTTCTCTTTATAGAAGAAAGAGAGATACTCTATCGTCGTGGTCGATATCATCCCCCGCCTACGACAACGGTTCATGACAGAGAAACTCTGGTAATGGCCTCGTAAAAAAAGGAATTTTTGATTCGTTTTCTCTTTTATTGTAATGTGACTTACATCTCAGAACGACGACGGCAGACGAGAGAAATCTCACAAAAAAAAAACGAACGAGACAATTGTATTTTTAATTTTTTTAAAAATAGGATATCAAACTAAATAATCAATCAATTGGCAACTCTCGTCAACTGCTGTGGATTCTATTTCCAGCAAAAACATTCGACTTTACAAAACAAAAAAACAAATCGAATAAGTCTATAATAGCTGCGCAGCCACAACACCCAATCATACTCAGATTGTTTTCTCTATTATGTACGTTAATCTGTCATCATCGGGGCTCATCTCTTCTTGCGTCCGAATTACAAAAAAGCCATAATAGTCCCTGCCTGGGTCTTAAACTCTTAATGCTGAATTGTGTGCCGTGCGCCTGTTGTTCTCTTAAGATAAAACGGGGATCGAATACGTGACTGATTCCCTTACTTAACTGACGACAACATATTTGTGACACGCAGCTGCTTTTAACATTCATACGATACGATCATCCTATACTAATAAAAGAATAAGGTGAATAAGGTGGAGTAAAAAAACTTGTAGAGTTCATATATGGGATGGTGACACTTGCTTGGTTTCAAAATTATTCTATTATAGTTGTAGAATAAAGCGATCGAATTTTTCTACATATTACAATAGTCATTTGAAAAATGTACGGAAACGATGACGGAGGAGAAAGAACAAGAAATATGAAGTAAATAATGAAAAAAAATTTTTCTTTGTTGGGATTAGATTGGAACAGCATTTCCAATTTTCCTGGCTAATCCTGGCTAGTGAATGAATATGTCAAGAAACGATGCACAGCGATAATGGCATGCGGACCATTTTTGCTTAAAACATCGTCGTTGTTCACGTTTTGTCCGACATAAAAAAAATGCGTTGTAGAAGCAAACGGACAAAACGCGCATAGGACCCGACGGTCTTTCGCGTTCACTAACCTAAAAGCCGAGGCGCGCTCAAACTGACCGAGTCCGTGCGCGCCTGGGCTCTCAGAGCCGGGGTAAGTTAGAGCGTAAGAACGGTCTGGAAAAATATTCTTGAATACAGTTAACAAATTCCCCGCCAGAAAAAAACGCTGTTTTCCATTAACTATTACGGGTATTTTGAATTCGTGACGAAATAATCATATTAAAAATGAAATGCTTTGATGACGGCGGCTTAATTCATGAATAGCGATACTTAGGCCTTATGTTTGACCACTTCTCATAAAGAAACATAATTTATTTTACGAAATAGTGAAAGCTCTTGTATGTGTGAAGGTTCTTAAGCATAGATCATAATTTTAACGAATGTATATTCCTAGAAATCCATCGATTAAAGGAAAACATGGCGCATCAAACGAAAGCTTCAAACTGAAATTGTTCATGGTACCTCGATAATGCCTAAGGCTACTTGACGCATGATGACCAATGAGAGGGGCGTAAGCCTACCACGTGATCAAACACCTGCAACGAACCGAACGGAACCAAACCAAACCAAACCGACTCAGTGGACGGTCTGCTACAGAGTTTTTTCGAAATAAGTTAGTTTGTAATGGATGAAATGGATATTGATATAGATATAGAAAATGCTGATTTGGATTGCAATTTTGATATGGTAGAACAGATAACAGAGGAATCTCCAGAACAGGAGGATGACACAGCAAACACAGAATTAGAGAATGTTTTGTTGATTTCAGAAACTGCAATCGCAAATAAAATCCTGCAAACGAAAAATTCGATGCAAACTAAAGCTTTCAAAAGACTGGAATTTGTAAAGGTAAATAAGTATAACTAAAATTTTAAACTGATCTTTAACATTTCTCATTTATTAGGCTATCTACCCCAGGCCTGGTCAGCGTATCAAGAAAAGTAAACAACCAGTAACATCAGTACACAACCGTACAAAAAACAACAGGTTTCAACAAATAAATATCAAGGTGAGATAGGATTTAGAAATTTTTACAAAATTACAGTGTTTAACAATAATTGTTTCAAATATTTAACATATCCAACTCAATTCCCTAACAGAAGAATTCAAAGGGGAGTATATCTTGTTGGCAGCGAGCCCAAACGATACTGTTTGGTCTTCAACAATTAGAGCTTACGGATCCATAGCCTCAGAATTCTTGGAAAATAGAACTGGCAAATGCTTGACTGATCATTGGCACCACCTGTTTGATGATAAACAAAAAGGTAATCATAAAAAAAAATCTATCAAATCCCTCTGATTACCATATATTTGACTTAATTTCTACAGAGCGAATAAAGCGCCCTAGTAAGGATCTAGCAAATTCAAAGCTAACACTTCGATTACAGATACGTCTTATTCGATTTCAAGTCCCGTTATGCAACCTGCAACAAGTACCATGGCGAATCCTCCTGCCACTATTAGTCAAGCCATCACTCCTACACCGAAAAAGTCATGTCAGAGTCCGTCCAATCGAAAACGAGCCGGTTCGAGTGTGGTAACGACTCAAATTTCAAGTCCCGTTATGCAACCTGCAACAAGTACCATGGCGAATCCTCCTGCCACTATTAGTCAAGCCATCACTCCTTCACCGAGTACGTCAAGTTAGAGTCCGTCCAATAAAAAAAGAGCCGGTTCGAGTGTGGTAACGACTCCAATTTCAAGTCCCGTTATGCAACCTGCAACAAGTACCATGGCGAATCCTCCTGCCACTATTAGTCAAGCCATCACTCCTACACCGAGAAAGTCAATTCAGAGTCCGTCCAATCGAAAACGAGCCGGTTCGAGTGTGGTAACGACTCCAATTTCAAGTCCCGTTATGCAACCTGCAACAAGTACCATGGCGAATCCTCCTGCCACTATTAGTCAAGCCATCACTCCTACACCGAGAAAGTCAAGTCAGAGTCCGTCCAATCGAAAACGAGCCGGTTCGAGTGTGGTAACGACTCCAATTTCAAGTCCCGTTATGCAACCTGCAACAAGTACCATGGCGAATCCTCCTGCCACTATTAGTCAAGCCATCACTCCTACACCGAGAAAGTCAAGTCAGAGTCCGTCCAATCAAAAACGAGCCCGTTCGAGTGTGGTAACGACTCAAATTTCAAGTCCCGTTATGCAATCTGCAAGTAGCATGACGATTACTCCTGCCCCTTTTAATCCAACCAGTCCTTCATCGAGTGTGTCAAGTCAGAATCCAACCACTTTGAATGTGAATGCGAATCCTGCCATTTTCAGTCCAGATATTCGCCCCACAATTCTAAGTTCACCTATCACGCCTTCAACTCCGCAGAAACTCAAAGAGAAAGTAGTCAAAGCTCCACTCAAGGGGAATATAGTAAAACGTCCAGAAGGAATGTTTTTGAAAATGAGTGATGGAAAGGTATCAGAATTATTTTGATTTTAAAGTGAAAATCAAAATTAATATCAATCTCATTTTTTAGATGATTGCTATCACTACTATTTTGAAAGAGCCATTCAAGTAGTTTCAAACAAGGATGGGGTTTTAAAATTATTCCTTCACTAAATTGTGATTTTTCAATACAGAAACGTTTTAAAGAATTACTTATTATTACGATATTATCATTCTCGACAAGAAATAAGAAGGGAACAGTAAACAAAAAGCACAGAAAGCAGGGAACACAGTGATAAGCAAAAAGCAAACTCCATGTCTAAGCAGATAACGGAATGTGGATGGAATACCAGCATAAATATATACGATTGGTAAAGATTAGTTCTATGAAAGTAACACTATATTGATAGAATTGATAATACTCGTTTATATGATCGCTCCTGTATGGAACTGATAAAATTCAAATTCTCTCCAAGAACGGTTGAAAAGCGTTCTGTTTAGGATATTAACCTGATAAGAAAACTCAAATTAAACGAAAACTATTTTATTTTTAATTCAGGAATATTAAGTTAACCCTGTCATTATCCAATGAGATTTACTCTAGAGTTTCAACAAATTTTCGTTCACATGTTCCTGGTGTTTTAGGCCTGAGTTGATGCCAAAAACTGAGCAAATCTTCTTCCATAAAGTTAGAATTGCGATCCAGGCCAATATTTGTAGGACCAGCACAGCTTAACCTAATAGAACCCAAAGAAAAACAAGAATTGCAGCAGGGAGGCTCGTAAAGAGGAATTGGAATATCTGAATAAATGTATACGATAAAGATTAGTTCAATGTAAGAAACAATATAGTGATAGCATTAAAGAAGCTTTCTACTTACAGTCTTGAGTCTGAGCATTATGGCATGGGTCTTCAGCAGACAATGAAGGTCCAGCAACGGGCTCAAGATAATTTGAGATGCTTTGGTCGCTTAGGTTTTCAACAGCTTCAGCCAAGTTACCTAATATGTGTAGCAGATGGTTTTAATTGAGATAAATTTGATGTATAGAATCCATACTAACCTGACTTGTTGCTTTTTAAGGCGGGTTTTGACTGAATTCCATCAATATAAGTTGTCTTTTTAACCCTAGTTTTTGTTGATTCAGACATTACACTTTCCGGAGCTTTCTTCCTAGATCTTTTGGGAGCCGATTCCTCCTCCTTCCACACAATCGTTTTTTTCCTACTCTTTTTCAATTCCATAATGAATTTTGATCAGATTTTGATTCAGAAATGTGAACAATAAGCTAGGGAAATCAACTGCTAAAAAATGGATCTTTCAAATTAGACGATGAAAGTGCACCTTAAAAGTCTCTACGAGAAAACAAAAGACGGTTGTATTCCGTGATCCCATGTAAAAGCAGGCTTGTAAAAGGGTTGTCCTAGGCCAACCCTTTTACCTAGTTCTCAGAGCCAAAAGGTTAGCCTAGGTGACGGAGACCAAGTTGTTATAATCATGATGTTTTTTCCCACCCGATGGGAGAGCCTCTTGCGGGTGTGTAGTTTTCCTCCAGGCCTGTAAATCGCTAGATGGCAGTCCCATGGAGTGGAAAATCCTTCTTATATATATTACTATTTATTTTAAAATTTATTTACAAAAATGACAATGCTGATTTCAATTACTTCTGCTATTTATATTTCAGTCATATGAGAAAAGTATAGTAAGAGTACATTTAAAAATTCAAAAATGACATCGGTCCAAAAAAAACCGTTAATGACTGAATTGAAAACTACCCTTGTAGATAAAATAATTCAGTTACAAAATGAATTAAACGAATCTAATGAGTACAAGGAAGAATATAAGGTAATATATTACTATAGTTGCATGAAAATATATTTATATGTATTCATCTGATTACAGAATGAGAGTGTACGGTATAAAACTTTATATGAGGAAACTGAAACTAATTTGGGAGTCTTATTATTTTTGTTCATATACAATATTACAATTATTTACATAATTAATAATATTTAATACAGATAGAACAAATGACAATGTTACAAAATGAAAAAATTGTCCTACAGTGGCAATTCACATCGCGGTTTCGCGTGTCAATTGCTTCGATGTCCGCCATTTTCTCTGGTTGTTTATGTCATGTTTTGCGTTGTCTGTATTGGCTGAAAGGGTTATTTTCCAATACAAAGTGGATTTTGTGAATCAGTGTTTTATTTTTGTTTATTTTTTTGTGTCAGTTAATTGCTACGTATCTTGGTTAGTATGTGTAGCAATTTCTGTTTCCAGATCACATTTCTTGTATTTAAAAAAAAATCTTTTCTTTAGGGCTGTCATGGATTACACAGTACTATTTGAAATAGATATTCTGTAGCCATTATCAGATCAAGACTCTTCTGTTACTAGTGACGGTCAAATTATAGAATTATTTTACTTGTCTCTTTATGTTTCGACATTAAATCAGGAAGATAAACGTAGGTATGCAGCAAAACTATTAATAGTAGGTTGTGATTGCCCCTATACAATTCACGAAGAGTATTGGTACAATGGACTTAGCATCGCAGAAAAAATGCCACTGTTAACCAATCTTGATTTGGTAAATTACCTGCTATGTTCCAAGTCTCCATACACGCATGAAGATTTAAAGGCTTACAAGGGCCTTGAGGCCTACAAGAGATTTATCGATGGGGGAATTGGATCATTGTGTGCAATCAGTCTTTTAAACAAAAATCTGTTGATGAAAGCGAAGGTTATTACTCTTCATTTGTTTATTTGTAACATTACTATAACATATAACTTTTTGTTGTTATAACATATGAATAAATTATACTTCATAATTTGTATTACCTCTTTGAACACTACACAAAATTACTCTTCTTGACTCTCTATCCATGTCTGACTTAGCGTTAACATATACTTTGTCAAGATTCAGGGATGGGTCCCAGTCTGGGTGTGTTTCTCCAGTGTAGTAAAAAGGTTTTCCTGTGTGATTTCAAATAGAAGAATTAGATCGACACATTCACTATTAATAAATTTGTCGAGACTTACCTAGAACAAAATGTGCATTACAAACTCTAATGTTATTCGTAATTTTTTGGACAACAAGATGAAGTGTTTTCAACCAGACTTCTCTTCTGCGTTTCACAACATCCGATTCCAGTTTCCCTTGATTTTTACGAATGCAAGGTATAGAAAAGAAACGCACACTTTTATCCCTGCTTGATCTTTTGCAACCCGGGGCACAACAATATTGAAAACCCATGACAGCCCTACAGAAAAGATTTTTTAAAAAATACAATAAATATAATCTGGAAACAGAAATTGCTACACATTCTAACCAAGATACGTAGCAATTAACTGACACACAAAAAAAAAAATTTAACACTGATTCACAAAATCCACTTTGTATTGGAAAATAACACTTTCAGCCAATACAGACAACGCAAAACATGACATAAACAACCAGAGAAAATGGCGGGCATCAAAACAATTGACACGCGAAACCGCGATGTGAATTGACTCTACTCGAGAAATTAGAAAAAATGGAAAAAGGTAAAAAAATTTGTACGACATAAATTTCTAAAGTTTTTACAATTATTTTGGACATTATAGAAATAAAAGAATGAAAAGAACGACAACTACAAATAGATAATATTATAATTTCTGATATAGAGATTAACAACAATGTGACAGTTGAAACAGTAAAACAACACAATGAGGATTTAGAGGACGAGCATGACATGAATATGGTTAACAATGACTTAAAGGTAAATCTATATAAAAAACAAAAACTCCAAGGGTTAAATACTATACACAAATTATTTTTAAGTTCTAAGAAGTAGATAACATGTAAACAATTCTTTATATCAACTATTTTTAAACTATATACATTAAATTAAAACTATACACTTCACGATTAAAATATATATTAACTTATTACACAACTTTATAACAATTTACATTTCATAAAATACATATAATAATTTTGTTTGTTTAGAAGTTTCCTAACGTAGCACCATTTAAAATACCAGCTGAAATTAAAACTCTTCTGGAGACAAAAGTAAAAAACATTAAACCAGAAGATTGGACATTAGATACATTGAAAAATTCGGGATATACATTATATAGATTTCTCAGTGAATTGATGACATCATCATTTACTGAGAAATATCTTAAAAGTAATATATATATATGTATAAAAATATCAACTCATAACAATGTAATATGAAAATCACAATTTAGCACACAAGAAATCTGGTAAAGGTGGAAAAACTGGTACGGTAAAGCGGGAACCCATGGAACCTAAAATAATAGAAGAAATAGTCGGTAGTAATAAAAAATTATGATTTTGATCAATATCATTAATTCACATATTTACATTTTGATTAGTTTACATTACACAAACATGGAAGGACCTTAAAGGTACCACACCGAAACTAATGCGCAAGGCCATCTTGAAGAACTTAGGCAAGTTCTTAAACAATATGGGAAGAAAATTAAATAAATAAATATTTTACTTTCTCTTATATGAGAAACATAAATGAATACAAATTTATAACAATAAAATAGCCATAATTATGAACCAGGGGTCTATGACTATTTGGGATCTGCCCCGCGCCCCGCGCAACCGTTCCCAACCGCTTGAAAAGTAACTACCCGAGTTGAAACCAAACGGCCATTTTTAAGGTAGTTCGGTGTGTAATCGGGGCCGAGCCCTAATGACCATGCCAACATATATATCATAAAATACAACAATTTCGCAACATTGATAGTTTTCATCTATTAATCGTTTTAAAAAATGTCTAAAAAAAAATTCACTGGTCCAAAATATTGAAAAACCATGTAGGCAAATTACAAAATGAAAATGAAAACTTAAATTTATCTCTGGAACAATCAAATTCTAAACTAAAGTACGTAGAAGAAGAAAAAGAAAAACTACAAACGGTAACTTTTCTTCAAACCAAATAAATTTTTACTTAAATCTTTTGATTTGCAATTTGAATTATAGAAAATAATATTAGCTTTAGGCAAAAATCTACCAAATACATCTATTTTTTATCTCAAAACAACTATGGAGAAACTATTTATATTGACCGATGTAAATATAACTATTGTATTAATAACATTCATTAACTGTAAAATTAATCTAAACTAATTGAAGGAATTCATAGAAAACACAAAAGTAAACTGTACAGAAATAACTAATGTATCAACTGAAATACCATCACATCATCCAATTTATTCCACCCCAACAAAAAATTAGGTACTAAACTATTCTACGATACAAAATTTTAAAGTTTAACATCATAAAATGATAGCAAGCTGAATTTACCTTCACAATTGATTCACCAAATCTTTTCAATTCTAATCTTGTCGATATAAATATAACTATTGTATTATTTTAACATTCATTAACAATAAATATTATCTAAACTAATTTAAGGAACAGATAGCAAACACAATATTACACTGTACAGAAATAACTAATGTATCAACTGAAATACCAACTAATGTATCAACTGAAATACCATTACATCATCCACTGTATTCCACACCAGCAAAAAATGAGGTACTAAATTATTCTACAATACACAATTTTTAAGTTTAGCACCATTAAATTATAGCAAGTTGAATGTACCTTCATAATTGATTCACCCAATCTTTTTGTTTCTAATCTAACCGGTGTAAATATAACTATTGTATTATTTTAACATTCATATACTCTAAAATTTATCTAAACTAATTGAAGGAACTGATAGCAAACACAATAGTAAACTGTACAGAAATAACTAATGTATCAACTGAAATACCATCACATCATCCACTTTATTCCACCCCAGCAAAAAATGAGGTACTAAATTATTCTACGATACAAAATTTTTAAGTTTAGCACCATTAAATTATAGCAAGCTGAATTTACCTTCACAATTGATTCACCAAATCTTTTCGATTCTACATGGATAGTAGATGAAACTCCTATTCCAAATCCTATTTTTATCCCAATAGATGAATTATAAGAAATTAATGAAATGTTTTAAAAATATAAGTAAAATAATATAAAGTAAAGTAATCTAACTAGTACCTTACCTTCATTTGCTTTGCATCAGTTTCTTCTCTAACAGAATGTTCAGAATATAGTTTTGCCGCATATTGCATGAATAATTTAAAACCATCTTTGCCCTTCCATTTCGTGCGCAACATAAAAGATGCTAAATTACCCGCAAAAAATTTTTTACTCCTTTTTGTGTTCGGAAGACTTTTTTTTTGCTAAATTCCACAATCCTATCACAAAAGCAGTTAAGTAAAATAATAATATTATATACTAAGGTGATTTACCCTTTATTTGATTAGTATGCGCTCCAGTTTCGGGATCCTTAAAATGTAAACTATGGTTAACTTTTAAATGGATATATTCATTATGTTCCTTACGTAAAATAATTTTTTGCACAGAAATGGTTAAAATGAAAAAAAAAAAATGATTAATTACTCTATCTTATCATATGCTTTCCAGCAATCCGATATTATTATAGATCCAGGCAATATCCATTCTTTGATTATATCCAGTAGGGTATCAGGAGATCTATCTGGGACAGCAACGAGGAAGCCTTTTCCTGATATTCTTTCAACCCCACCAAATACCCATACACCATCTACTCGTTTTCCTCGATTGTATTTCCCTGTAAAATTTTCTATTCCAATAAATAACTCGACTACAAATATACCGTAATTAAATACTTTTTCCGAATTTGGATTCATCAATTTCTACTGTTATACCAAAGCCAACTATCTTTTCTGAATTATTTATTACAATATCTTCTGATACTTCTCGGCAAAAATTATACCAATCTATTGGTGTACCATGAGCTATTTAATAACAATTAAAATATATAATTCAGTATAGTATGAATCAGAGTTGGGAGTAGCTCACTAATTTGAGAGTGCGCTCAGAGCTATCCGCTCAGTGCTGAAAAGTGAGCATAGCTCAGCTCTCGCTCGCCAAAAGAAAAAGTGAGCGCGCTCTCGCTCGCGCTTGCGCTCTTCGCTCACGTACAAAAAATGCCACATGCTGAATTGCTGAGCCCAGTATTGAAGCGTCGTCTGAGTGAGAGTATGCATTTGGAAATATTCCGTCATCAAATTAGTTTTAAATATTTACCGCTAGATGGCGTTGCAGTCATTGAGCTTCCGCTCAGGTCTTCACTCGCGATCCCGCTCACGTTTTTCCAGTTTGCTCATCGCTCTCGAAAAGAGCGCGCTCCCCCCAACTCTGAGTATGATATAGTATAAGTATCATACTTCAGTATAGTATAGTTAAGTTTACTATATCACACTAAACAATAATAATAAATATAAACAAAACATCAACAATTAAATAAAATTTTAAATACTATACTGAAACATAAAATAATAATATAATAAGGTAAAATAAAGTATAGTTACAAAAGTATAAACATACCTAAATCCAAATCATTTTCAACATATTTCTGTGGCATTTCATTCCACCAATACTAAGTTAAAGTTAAAATTTGATGAATAGTTAAATGCGACTTATGGAACCATGAATATCTTCTTATGGTATATTTTTGACCACATATATTTTTTTTAAATTGCTACTATCAATTGCAATTCTATTATTGCATTTAAATTGACAACCGTCAATAGCGGAAGTGCAAGGAACCTAATGTTACATATATTGTAATCAATGAGATACATAACGTTACAAATATCGTAATGTAAAAAGTTACCAATGTAAGTTGACTGGAACACTTCAGACAAAAAGAAGATACACGTACTGTTATTAATGAAACCGATTTCAACCAGGTAACTATACAAATCCATTGACGTTAACACCGAACAGATCATGGTTATAGTAAAAGATGTCCAACTTAGTTCATCAAAAGGAACTTGCGCTTTAACACTAGATTTTTTATTTTTACATTTCAAATAAAACTTTTCCAACATTTCACTATTACTTTTGATAATTCCACTTGACGAAGATAGAAAAATAGATCCGTTGCTATCCATACTTGAAAAGAGACTGTTATTATGAACGTATACAACATCAAATGAAAACTCAATTACTTAATTAATGTATTTACTTACCTTAAATAAAAATGGATGTATGATAAAAATGATAATATTAGATTTGAACCTAAGATCTCTCTCACAGAAATCCAGTGCTTTACCATTAACCTACCTCATTTACTGCATTTGTATATTTAAATTCAATTTAACACTAGATTTTTTAATGCAGTATAGTATAGTAAAGTATATTTACTACAATGTATAGTGTGTAGTATACAAAAGTATAGTAGAATAGTAAAGTACAGTTTATTATACTATATATAGATATATTACTAAATATAACAAACCAATAATAAACAATCAAATACAACAATATAGTAAAGTAAGGTGAAGTAAAGTAAAATAAAGAAAATATACTACAATGTATAGTGTGTAGTATACTAAAGTATAGTAAACTAGTACAGTATAGTTTACTATACTAAATAGATTTAGTACTAAATATAACAAAACAACAATAAACAATATAGAAAACCCATAGCAGAATGTCGAATATTTAAATATTTACATCATACAAGCTAGTTCAGTAAACCAAATTAAAATTTAATGAAAACGCAAGATTTGAACCTATGACATATTGCATAGTAATCCAATGCTTTACCACTCAGCTACCTGACATACTTTTTTATTATAATTATATTCATGTTAAACGAACAATTTAGTAAATACTACACTTTAATGACGGCAACATCGCCTCACTAATACGTTTGGCAACATTGTCAGTCTAAAGCAACTTTTATACGTTTGACAATAAATAGAAAACGATACGGTATATACAATTCAGTATATTTGAAGTTAATGAAAGTTAAGTAATGTTTAAACTTAACTTAACTTAACTAACAGTTACTTTGGTCGGGTAAAATAGACTTTAACCTAGTATCAGAACATTAAGGTTACTGTTTAGTACAGCCTCGTTGCCTGATGGAAACTTCAAAGTTAATGACAGATTACATTCCTACCCACATAACACAATGCAGTCCATCGGATGTCCGACAGATGTCGGGGTCGGATGCTGAGTACATTTTTTTAATATCCTCCGGACAGCCTGATATCCGATTTGGATGTTCTATGGATGTATTTTTTTTTTGTTATAAAAAAAGGACGGGCTTTCATTTGGCTATAAATATGACATGTATTGGACCTCTAATCTTGAAAAGACATTAGGCGTTACATTCACAGACACAAGTTTCTCCTAAAGTCATTAACTTGGGTAGGAATTCAGTTGATGAACAGCTTCAAGCAATGATGGTAGAGTCGACAAACCTGAAGGAAACAATTTTTTCTTTAAGAGAGTTAGTCAAGAAAGAAAAGTTAATTAACAGGCTAACAGATAATGATAGAATGACTAAGTTTTATACTGGGCTGAAGTCATGGAAACTTTTTGAAATTATTTATCAATTAATTTTGCCTGGAATTCATGATTCAAGTTCGTTTACTAAACGATCACTTCCAACAAAAGAGCAATTCCTTCTAGTTCTAATGAGGTTGCGACTAAATTTATGTGAACAAGATTTAGCTTACCGCTTTCATATTTCTCAAAAGTCAGTTTCATCGTATTTAGTGAAATGGATTGACGTAATGTATATTCGTCTATCCCGGAACTTTATGATTTGGCCCACAAAGGAAGCTTTGTTGAAATCAACACCAACATTTTTCAAAAAAAAAATTCCTGGATGTGTAAGCATTATTGATTGTTTCGAAATTCAGTTAGAACGTTTCAAAAACTTGTTAGCTAGATCTTCAACTTTTTCATTTTACAAGGGAAAAAACACCGTAAAATTTTTAATTTCAGTTACTCCAAGCACTGTTAAAAAAAGATATCGTTTTTCGAGAGGAAAAACCCTCGAAAAACAATTCGTCCACTTCGAGGGTTTTTAACCCTCGATTATGTCAGCTGATTAAGCTGACGGTGGTCGAGGATTAAAACCCTCGAAATTCCTGGTATTAAACCCCTCGAAATTTCTGGTTTTAAACCCTCATAATTCACAAATAAAAACTCTTAATCTAATTAAAATTTAAATAAAATAAATAATTAAAAGGAAACAATTGATTTAAATTCCATTCTTTACGAATGATCAAACAGCCTGTATTTTTAATCTTTGTTTTTCCCTTTTAATAAACAGTGACAAAAAAGCATAAAAGCAAGCAATAGGCATAACCTATAGTACGAATAGGATAGAACAGGTTGGAAAAATTGAAGCGGGAAACGATGGAAACAGGCACAGAACTTAAGAGTAAAGCTATAATCTTATTCAGAATCAGAGCCCTTGCGGCCATTTGCCATAGCAGCTTTTAACAGATTTAAAAACACTACAAGGGATGAGCATTTCTTACTCTCTTCATATTCGCGCTCCATCAGGTAGTGCTGGATGAACAAATAGGCAGGCGCAATGTCCTGGCACCAGTGTATGTCAAAGACATAATACGCCGCTATAAGGGTCAGCAGTGCATCCATCGACGATGATGTATTGGCAGACAGAGAAATTAGAGGCTGTCCGTCCACAACGAGATGGTATGTTGTTCCGCACTGAATAAGGAACGGGCTTGGCCGTTCAAGGTCTCTAATGACAGCAGTGAGATCACTTGAGTCCTGTAACAAAGTCAATAAGTTTTAAAGATATTTATTAAAATATTACGATGGGGAGACAACTTGCCTGACAGACTTCAAGCAGATACTTGGACGCAGCAGCTGACTTCCTTTTACCCGGAATCAAAAACGGAAGGAGTTCCATGGCAGCGCAAGACATATGCTCTATATAATATGCAAAAAGCGAGTTAAGAAAGGAACGATAGGCAATGTAATAGATGTAATAGAAAGTTACTTACCAAAATTTTCTAGTTGATCCACGGAACTGTATTTGCTAAGGATGGCTTTTACATTCTTGGAGTTAGTCTCAAATGCCACTTTGATGATTCCTGGGACTGCTTGAAGCCATCTCTCTTGAATCCGACGGCCAGCATTTTCGCCTAAGATTAAATCAAGCTCCTCTTTGAGCTAAAAAAAACATTATACCTAATGGCTGAAAATAACCGGATAAAATTAACTTACAAATGATTCTTCATTTAATACAGGGCAAACTTTCTCCAAAATTGCAGCTACTGAAGTCACCCGGCCGCTTTCAATTTCAAAACGTCTCCCAGTGTAGGTTTCTCTCCATAGCGTTCGGATGCTGGCCGATGACGTCCTTTTGGAATAAACTTCAAACAACTTCTTTATGTTGGCATCATACGACACTTTATCACCTATAATAAGAAAAAAAGTATTTTAATTTAAAAAAGGATTTGAAATTAGAAGCAAACTTACCATTCAATGGCCAATCCTTTCCGCTTCCATTTTTGTTGCCAGGTCGTAGAATAACCAATGGGTCTTTTAGTTTAGGCGGCCGGCCTCCCTTTGTGGACATTTGCTTGCCAGCTGATCTTCGTTGTCGGCTGAGACAGTTTCCAATTTTTTCTACCATCAACATCTGTAATAGAAATTTAACTGTATTAGATTAACAGCGGAAATATTTAAACACAACTTACCATAAAAGCATCTGGATCTGTTCCTTGTGCCAAGACTTGAGGATATTTGTTGAAAAACTTTTCAACGACGGCCTTACGCGATTGAGTGTCGGCGCTTACCGCTCCTACAGCCTCGAGTGAGTGAGTGAGAATTCTTGATAAACGGCTTAAATCCTGAAAGGAAAAGGCTTGACGCTTGGCAAGCTTTTCGTCCAAAACCAGACCAAAGCTGGTGGGCATGACATATTTTGAGTTATCAAGTTTGCGACTTGATAAATTAGAATCACCTGTTATATCGAATAAAAAAAAAGGCAAATGAATTAAGTATAACAAATTAAATATTTGAAATGAATACAATGAATGATATCTCTTAATTAAAGAAAATATTAAAGTGAATAAAAGTATATAATGTTTAAAAAGTCTATTCGCTACCTTGAGATCCAGCACTCGTGCTGGGATGGCGGTAGATGTTCTGATGTTCACATAACTTTAGATAGAAAAAATGTAGCTGTGGTTGACGATGAGAATTTCCTTGATAAGCTTCAAAAAGGTGACGTTGTATTAGCTGACCGAGGCTTCCTAATCGAATCAGAAGTGAAAAAGAGAGGTGCAAGTTTGCGTACTCCTGCATTTCTCGGTAAAAGACCGCGCCTTACACGTCATGAAGTAGTCTATTCAAGAAAAGTTTCTAATGTACGAATTCACGTCGAGAGAGTAATTGGAAAATTGCGACAAACTTTTAGAATTTTAAGAGATAGAGTACCAGTTCCGTTAATATCACGCGACGAAGACAACATTTCTCATTTTGATAAAATTGCTTTTGTTTGTTGTTGCCTAAGTAATGCAAACCCCAGCGTTGTACCGATACGGTAACTATTGCTAACAGTCTTACATCTATTGACCAATGAGACAATACAAAAATCTTTCACAGAATAATTAAATATTTATTGTCCCCAACACTTTCAATGTTTTATTTACAGGATTATTTAACGTTGTTTGTGAGAGCTTTTTCTTTGGACGGCCACGTGTTTTTTTACCTAAAAGCAATATTCTTATTATATTTTTATTCCCTGAAATAGGAATATTACTAATTATTACCGGAAACAATTAAGGCGGAGGGATCAGTATTCTCTTTGTTTGAGTCATCGGAGGTAGGCTTATCAATGTTTATTAGTTCAGGTGTGTTCTGCAGCTGTTGGTCATCTTTGGCTATTAAAAATAAATTTTCATTATGTATGAAATTTTTAATAAGAGGAAAACTGTAACGCTTACCATTACTAATAACAACTGTAGTAGGAAGTGGTTGTTGAGTTTCATTGTTCAATGAAGTAGTAGATGTAGCTTTTTCACGGTTTTTTTTAATTCCAATCTTTTCAATTTGGCAGTTTCTTTTTTACAAGAAACACACATCCAGTTTGTTGGGAACCTAATTGATTTCGTACATTTTTTGTGGTAAATTTTGATTACGCACAATTCACTTGAACAAGAAACTGTTTCATCAGTTTTGGTGTTATCTTGGCAAGAGAAAATAAACTGATTTAGAGTTGGATGTGTGCTTGCAGTTGAAGATAAAACGCTGTTTGGAAGAATTTTTGCCTCAGGCAGTAAGTACCTAAGAAAAAACAACTTTCCTTTGGAAATCATCTTTTCAATTAATTCTTCATCACGTTTGATCGTTACATATTCCATATCCTGGTAACCGTTGAAAACAGCAAGTACCGCTTCTCTGCATTCTGCTACGAATATTTGAAGTTGTATCTGGTAATAGTATTCGTGATCTTTCTCTAGATACATATTGTCTGTGGAATGATTCACTTTTAGAAAGAAATCTTTGTTTTTAAGAGAGTATTCTTTGATCTTCAAACCGCTTACGCGGAAAGGGCATTTAATTTCCAGTACGAATTTCCCATGACATTCGCAGTGACAGATACGGTCAGGTGACGCTGCCAGAAAAGGGTGAGTGATGGATATAATTAATCCAACACATTTGCAATCAAAATTAGAATGTAGATTGTTTTCTTTAACATGACTTGAAAACTTTTTGGCTGCAAGTGGCTCATTTTTGATTCCGTACCTTTAAAAAAAGAAGAATTAGTTGAGCGGTACCAATTCTGAATAGTAATTTGCTTTAAGTTACCTGGTATACTTGTTACCATTGAACTTACTAATCTCTGGGTAGCATATTTCTAAAATGAATTGTGTGCTTCCAGGAGTTAATTGTTTTGAAAAATCGAATTTTGTGACACGGAAGATCTTAGTTCCTGTTATACGTCCACCTCGTTGATTGCCCCATTCTTCGCAGGAACTTTGATTTCTTGTTACCAGTTCAACTGCATCTTGCTCATCACGAGTTAGGGTTACTAATTGCAACACACGTTCGCATTCTTCTTCCACTACATTAAAAGGTTTCCCCTCTAGGTTGCAATAAAAAAACGTTGTTAGATATTTTGGGACTTTGTTTGCCACTGTGGGTGGTGTAAAAGAAGAAGCGTAGTGGTCAATAGTTGACAAGGTTACAGGAAGAAAAGGTAATAGAGCCAATTCTGCGTTACACTGATTAAAATCTTCATTCATTCATTCGCTGTACTTGGTGGTAAGGACGGTATGGTTTAAATCGTGAAGGGGGAGCGCTACTGGGAAATCCTTACCGCCAAGTACGGCCATGATTCCGGAGCTGGCCGAAAGGAGCAGCGCAGTCGAATTCGTCTGCTGGAGAGGGGGAGGGGGGAAAATGTCTACTGCTGGGCTTTACGTGGAGTGAGCCATCTCCTTATCTCTGGGCTGCACTAATAAAAAAAAATTTAAGTGTGCCTTGTGGCTAAATTTCATTTATTATTTAAAGAATAGTTTGAAATGCAAGACAGAGCCACAAAAGATACAAAAAAAAAATCGGGGGGTTGTCGACTCGTAATTTGGGTGTACAAATTTATGAATAAAATTTATATTTTTACATATATATATTTTTTCATATTTTAACATATTTTCATATTCTTTCGTATTTTTATCGTATTTTTCATATTTTCTCATATTTTTTCATATTTTCCAGATTTGCTAAATTTGATGACAATTTTTTAGATCTAATTTTAAAACATGTTTTTCATGCTTTCTTACAAAAAAACTCTATTTACCCTTAAATAATTAAAAATGTACATTTTTACAGAAGTGGATAGCCCTCACCCAGAGCTATCCATATCTGAAAAATTAATTTATTTCGGGCTTTTAGTTTCCCCGATAATAAATATTTTAATTTCATATATGACTGGGAGGAGGGGATTACTCACTACCCGTTAATCCGCACCGACCTGCCCTAAAACTGGCAAACCGTTTTACCATTCGAGTAATTACTTTTAAGCAATATTTTTACAGAATTGGATAGAAATTAGCAAGAGCTATCCATTTCGCAATTTTTTTAAAAAATTTAACTAATAGTTTTCCAGAATATTACTTTTATTGAGGCAGGAATTTCCCTGAGACCCGTCAAACCACACCGACCTACACAAAAAATAGCGAATCGGTTTACTGCTCAAGTAGATCCTTTTAAAGCGATAATTTAACATAAATGGATACGTTTTGATGAGGGCTATCCATTTCAGTAAAATTTGTCTATTCCATATTTATATTTTTATAGATAACGTTAAGTTATTAATACATATTACTAGTAATATTGGGCCCGTCCAGGGCCGGGAGATAGGTGGCGCTAGCGTATTTTTAACGTTTTATTCGCCATTTAATTCTGCCAAACTGTTAACGTTAAATTTTTGCCCGTCTACTCTTTAAGCTTTCTGAGTTCCCATTTTTGGCCCGCCGACCCGTTCCCTGTCTCTACCCGCCAAGGTGTCCACCTAGTTTCCCGTCCTCTCCCTCATAGTCTGCACGTCAACCTATTTTGCCTGCCAAAAAGACCGCTGAAGGTGCCCGTCGACCCAATCGGGGGCCCTGCCCGTTTAAACCCTCACAGTCTCAGCCGGTCAAATCGCTACCTGTATCTGCCCGTCTAATACCTCACAGTCTCTGCCCATCGGCCAAATCTCTGTCCACTAAAACGCCCGCTGTAGTAGTGGACCGTCTGCCCTGTCCTTGTCCTTGCCCACCCTCTCCATCACAGTTTCTGCTCGTCGACCCACTCGCTGCCAACAAAAAAACCACTGTAGTTGCCCGTCAGCTCCCTAACAGTCTCTGGCCGTCAAGCTCCTCTCTGCCCGTCAATCAACAATGGATCCGCAAAAACGCCCAGTATAGTGACCCGTCAATCCTTTTGTTGCCTCTGTTCATTTCTCCCCTCTGAGTATCTGCCCGTCGACCCACTTACTGCCCGCCAAATTGCCCGCTGTAGTTGTCCGTCAACTCACTCTTTGCCTCTGCCCGTCGATCCACTTGCTGCCTTTTCCCGTCACATCACTCACAGCCTCTGTCCGTCAACACCCTCTCTGCCCGTCGACGCACTCTCTGTTCGACAAAACGTCCGCTGTAGTTGCCCGTTGACCCTATCGTTGTGTTTGCCCGTCCGCCCCTCATAGTCTGTGCCCGTCAACCCAATCCCTGTAACTGCTCGTAGACTCACTCAGTCTCTACCCGTCGACCCAATCACTGCCGGCCAAAATTTCCGCTGTATTTGCCCGTCGAATCACTCACAGTCTCTGCCCGTCAACCCAATTACTGCCCACCAAAATGTCTGTTTCAGTTGGCCGTCAACCTATTTATTGCCCCTGTCCGTCGGCTCACAGGCTGTCTCGTCCACCCGTCCTATTAAATGCCCATGGACTGAAAAATGGTCAATTTCCACCGTTTCATCCACCTTTTACGCATCTAGTCTTCCAAAGTCCTATCCCACTAATTCCTTCCAACGCCAACCAATCACAGGATGCGTTCATTGCAAAAGACTCAAAACTCCTCCCACATTTATAGACTTCCCACGAGTATAGACTAGTATACGGCGGCCCGTCCCAGGACGGTAATAAGTGAAGTCTAGTTTTTAGTCGGACCTGTCCTTAAGCCCCTTAATCCACTTAAAGACCCTTAATCCACTTAAAGACCCTTAATCCACCTTAAGCTTCTTAATCCATGTTAAGCCGCTGAATCCACGTAAAGCCCCTTAATCTACTTACAACTTATTAATCCACTTAAAGCCCCTTAATCCACGTATTGTCAAGTCATACCTCTCCTACACTTAACAAACAATGGAAGAAAAACAAATCACGGTTGAGCGCACTTGGGAACTGCCCCCAAAGCCATGCCCGTGCTCCTTATTTGGTCCGTAGACCGAGGCGGAATTTAGTTCCTCTTTTTTTTGTGGTTGTAGTTATCACATGGGCTGTGATTTTTAGGGGTTTTTTCTTCGGCTCTAGCTGTTCTTGTAGGAGAACTTCCCTGAAAACAATGTTTTTCGTGAATACCTTGTTCTTATCTTGTTCCGTGATTTGTGGAATATTCCTAAGTAGCTTGACTTGTTTCTCTGTTTCTTCGCACTGAACCTTGACACCTTCTCTTGATGTTGCACGCGAGAATGCGACGTATAGTTGGCCGTGGCTGAAAACGGATTCCGGAAGGTAGATGCCTACTCGCTCAAAAGTCTGTCCATGTGACTTGTTGATGGTCATAGCGAAAGCCACAAGCACAGGAAACTGCAATCTTTTGAGTTTGAAGGGCAAGTCAGAGTCGGTGGGAGGCATGGACATCCTCGGAAGGAATACGTTGTGTCCTTTGTGTTTCCCGGCCGTGATCTCTGCCACAATCAGGTTACCGCTGAGCGCCTTGATGATGAGCCTCGTGCCGTTGCAAAGTCCCTGTCGTGAGTCAATGTTCTTGAGAAGAATGACGATGGCTCCTATTTTCAGTTTGAGTTGGTGCGGAGGTAGCCCGGAGACGTTGAAGGTATTTAAAATTTCCGGAGGGTAGTTGGAAATTTCCTCTGGGTCCTCTGAATCGATGGTGTCGATACTTTTGCAGACTTTCAACGCGCTAGGTATCTCGCCAATGATCTTGTTGTTGATCCTTTAACAGTCTTCATTCTTGGGACATAGAATAGTCCGGTTACAAACTTGTTCTTTGACGCCTTCGTTTAAGAGATCCGTTGGATCGCCAAAGACGTTTTCAATTAAGTTAGTTCGAATGTTGAGAAGGTCTTGTGGGATTTTGATAAGATCTGGGTCATTGAGTCGCGGTGTTGGTGCCAAAGATCCGTTTCCCAGTTGAATGAGCCGATCGGCGAAATCTTGACTACCATCGGCCATGTTTTGCACCAATCGAAGCTGTCGAAAAAGAGGCCGAGTCGCGTTTTTGGTGATGGTTGCTTCGATGACTTTGACCCTGTTTCCGTGTCTCACAACGGGCAAGCACTGTCTCAAATCGCCGCCGAGCAAGAGCACTTTGCCACCGAAGGGATTGACTCGGTTTTTTATGACGGTTTGGAAGAGATGATTGATCGCATCCAGAGCGTGGTTCGTCTTCATAGTTGCTTCATCGGAAATGATGAGACTGGCGTTTCTGATGATATGCGCATTGTAGCTTCATTCTTCGATTTTCGATCTTGTCGTCTCTGTTATGGGAGGGTAAATCTTGAACTGTGAATGGTAAGTCGTGCCGTCCAGTAAGAAAGTCGACGCGATCCCCGTGGAAGCCACTGCGATGACTTGTTTGCCTTTGCCTTGGAGGACGGTGATGAGGGTGTTGTAGAGAAAAGGCTTTCCCGTTCCTCCAGGACCATCCAGGAAGTATTGTCGCGGATGTAAGTTGTTGGTAACGTTGACAGCAGCCATTATTTGATCGAAGGCTGCGCGTTGACCGACGTTGAGTTGGGCCAGCATCATTTCACCCATCAACCTCTTTTCTCTTTGAGTATATTCGTTGTTTTCTTCCATTTGAGCTTCAACCAGTTGGTTTATCAAATAGAAATCAGGGACCGGCAAGGAGAGATCTTCCATCGTCTGGTAGCTTGTCCTGAATCCATTTCAACGTCAAATTCTTTGCCACATTTGCTTCGTGTCCGCTTCTTATGTAGTCTTCCATCAGATGGTTCAGGTTGACTTCAAAGAGATGTAGAGAGTCGGAGGGATTGCAGAAGAGACAAATGTCAACAAAGAGCTGCCTAAGCTGAAGAGGCATTTCAAATGATGCCGCTTCTTCCAAAGCTCTCGCCTAGGCAGTGTCGTCTTCCAGCAAATTCAGTGCTATTGCTGCCGCTTTGAAAGTGGGATGAACAACTTGGTTGACCATTCGGAGATCTTCGAAGCTCGTCGCCCCCTTCAGGTTGATGAGAAGCAATCGAAGGCGATTCCGTTCCACTTGCCGGACGCCAACCGTGTAAAGGCGACCGATGATCTTTGCCCTTTTTAATCGATGTTTCCACGAATTGGTTTTCTTAACGAAAAAGTAGTGGTGAGGTATTTCTCTGTAGTAAATGACGCGCATCTTCGTCGACCCGATTCAACTTGAAATAAGCAATCAGGTTAGTGTCTTTCGAGGCAACATTGATGACGGCTTGAATTTCGTTTCCCGGTTTGAAAAAGACGAACTGTTCTCGCAGCAAATGGACGGCAAGGCGATAGATGGCATGTGAACGGTCGGAAAGAGGAAACTTGAAGATTCTCCAACAGGCTTCTTGCGCCCTGACGTACCGCGCATCAAGATGGCACGTGATTTCGTCCCACTCCACCCTCTGTACGTCGCCTTCTTCAAGCTAAAATGTTCCCACTTTTTGATCCATTTTCAGGCAGTCATTCCCTTTGTAGACGTACTTGAAGATGTACTTGACGCTGACGATTGAAGCTCAGTATTCGAGGTTGATGTGTGAATCAAACTTGAGGGATAACCAAGGGTTATAAGGAACAACCCACCTGTTGTCCACTTGGAAATCCGTTTGTCCTCGTTTCAAACGATGTACAATTCCGTTATCTCTTCGTCTGTAAGTGGGGTAGCCGTTGTCATTGACGATGGTTTCTTGGCTGTATTGCTTCGAAAAAGACTTTGAGCACCTGTCGCCGTCCATGCAAGGGGACTTTTTGTTGATTAGCCGACATGGACCATGAATCATATGGGCCATGACGATCTTGTACAGTCTCGGATACGTTGTTCTATATGGAATTTCAGCGCATATCATTGCATCCACGTCTTCCACTGTACGTGGAGCGTCACGCTCCACAATCTCACAACGCTCCACAATCTCCGCAATCCACGCTTTTGAAATTCTATGACGTGTATCCGTGCAGTTGCAAATCCAAGCACCTGGCGTTTTTCAATATCGTTTACTAACTCATTTTTCTTTTGTTGGAAGACTCTTGCTACTATATCGGGTCGATCTGACGCCGAGAGATGACTGGGAGTGTTGGCTGTGATTTCTCTCCACTTGGGGTTGCAGGTGAACGTTAAGAAAAAGACGGGTTTGCCGAATTTTCCGCAGATGGCCATCGCATCTTGGTACGCTTGCTTCATCGCTCTTGGACTTTCGATGAAACTCGAGGGGAGGACGTGAAATGATCCGAACATCAAGTTTTCTCTTTCGGCACGATTATTGATGTAGTCCAAGAGACGGTCCAATTGAGCCACGTGAAGTTCCGCCTGATGTTCGCGAATGTACTTGACGCGGTTGGCTTCCATCTCGACGTAAGAGTCTACAATCCATTGCTGAGTGAGTGGTCCTCCGGCCAATACGATGTTAAAGTAATCCCGAATTGACACGAGAAAGCTGTAAAATTCGCACTGCGTTACCCACTTCCTTTTTCCTCCGCCACGATTCAGTCGCTGTGGATAGTTTTCGTCGTCATAAAATTGCTCCTCGGGTTCCGGTTCGGGTTGTTCTACCGGCTCATCATCACCACCTAAGGTTTCTTTTGGTGGATTTTCCAGCCGCAGTATTTCGTTCCGCCTTGTGATAGTGATCTCTTTTTCTTCATCCACATCCATTTCCCGCGCTGCTCCTTGCTCTCTTTCGCGCCGTGTACTGATGGTGTAAGGCATGTTTACATGCCATCCATCGTCGCCGTTGGGGAAGAGCAGGGGGTAGGTCATGGGATCGCACATGGGTTGTTGCGTGTCGATCTGAATGAATTTTCTCCCTCTGACTGGGATGAAGAGATGGCCGCGGATATCTCTCTTAGCTGGTGGCTCACCGTTCCCGGGTAGGAATTTTATCTAGGTCCAATGTTGTTGCCGATACAGAATCGGCCATTGGTTCAGGATCAGAATCGCACATCGGCCCGGGTCATTTCCAACTTGAGTCGCCAAACCTTGTCCATTTCTGCTATGCCAATATTACACATGTATTTTGGTAGAACACCGGCAAGCAGTGTTGATCCGGGATTAATTTATCAATATTGGCATAACAGAAATGGACAAGGTTTGGCGACTCAAGTTGAAAATTACCCGGACCGATGTGCGATTTCGATATGCAGCCAATAATGGCGCAAAACAACATTGTATCAATGTTAAAAATTGAACACCTAACCAATGTTATAAATTTATTTTGGTAGAACATTGGCGAGCAGTATTTATCCGGGATAATTTTATCAGTAGTGGCATAACAGAAATGGACAAGGTTTGGCGACTCAAGTTGGAAATGACCCGGGCCGATGTGCGATTTCGATATGCAGCCAATAATGGCGCAAAACAACATTGGACCAACATTCAACATTCCAACATCAAAAATTAAATAGTAGCCTAAAACAAAACAATAGCTTTATTCATCGTAACATAAAGCAAACACAGACCTAGCCGTATTTGCCGGATTTGAACCCTAGACCATTGTACAACAACTTCATCTTTCAGACGCTTTATTCACTTAGCTATTTCTTTACATGTCAAATAATATGTTTTCCGGAGTAATTTCGGAATTTGTTTAAAAACTTAGAAAAAATTTCCCAGTGAAAACCAAAGTTAGTTTAAATTTAGTACGTGGTAACAGTTTTATTATTTTTACTGATTATAGATACTAATTTACACAACAATCATTTGATTTTCATGTTTAATCGTTAATTTAGACCAAACATTTCAAAAATACAACAAAAAATGTAATTAAAAATAACAAATTTAAAAAGCACACCCGGGTAGGAAACAATACTGACCATTCTGTTTTCTTCATCCGATGTTGATTTTAGGTCGGTTCACATCGTAAATGCGTTATCAGTTACATGAGATTGGTCCATGGTTGGAAAAATATTGGAATGTGGTTTTCCAAAAACCAAATCAATTCCATCCTGGGCCATTCTTAGAAAGTTGAGTTTTAACGATGCATGTATCCCGCTACTAAACCAATGTCGATACAATTTCGAACCTTTGCTGTTGTTCGATATCGACTAGCCTATAATAATCCAATGTCCAAAACCCAAATTTCAACGATTTATATATCCCAATATTTATCCAATGTCAATACAATTTCGAATTTTTTATGCTGTTTGATATCGAAATGCCAATAGTACCCCAAAGTCAGAAATTCAAGTTTAAACGATATATATATCCATATACTAATCCAATATTGGTACCATTCCAAATTTTAGCTGCTGTTCGATATCAAAATGCCAATAGTACCCCAAAGTAAAAAACCCAAGTTCAAACGATGTATATATCTATCTACTAATCCAATGTTGGTACAATTTCAAAATTTTGCTCTTGTTCGATATTGAAATGCCAATAGTACCCCAAAGTCAGAAACCCAAGGTTAAACGATATATATATCCATGTACAAATACAATGTTGGTACAATTTCAAATTTTTGCTCTTGTTCGATATCGAAATGCCAATAGTACCCCAAAGTCAGAAACCCAAGTTTAAACGATATTTATATATCCATATACTAATCCAATTTTGGTACAATTTCAAATTTTTGCTCTTGTTCGATATTGATTAGCCAACAGTAAACCAGTGTCAGAAATCGATGTTTATCTCCCGATACTAATCTAATGTTGAAACAATTTCGAATTTTTGCTGTTGATCGATATCAATTTGACAATACTAAACCAAAATTAGGAAAAAAAGATTAAATGATCTATATATTCCGATACTAATCCAATGTCGATACAATTTCGAATTTATGTTATTGTTCGATATATACCCGGGCAGGAAACAACATTCGCCAAAACTAATCCGATGTTCGTATAGGCTTGGATTGATGCACAAAAATACAAACTTTCTATTGGCAAGCCAATGCTCGGGCAATGATGGAATTCTGCACTTATATCAGTTATCGAATGACGAGACTAGGTAACATCGTAGGACCTATGTTAAAAATTCCTCGCTAAAATTAAACCCGGTTCCAAAAACCAGTTCCAAACACAGGGTGTTTACCGTTCCCCGACTTTTACCCCAAAACTATACATATATACATACATACCAATAATATTATCGTTAAACAACAACAAAAATTCGTATCGCATCGACATTTGGTTGGTATCGTGGTATAAAGATCGTTTAATCTTTTTTGTTCAATATTGGCTTATAATTGGCTAATCGATATCGATCAAGAGCAAAAAATTGAAATTATACCAACATTGGATTAGTATATTGTAACGAGTTATCGCCAATGGGTTCGGTGAATCGATATCGGTGTATTCAGTCACTTCAACACTTAAGCACTACACAAAGTAAACATAACTGTTCTATCTAACTACTGGCCACGCGGGTCTACACTACAGTCCCATTTATAGTCTTACAGGCGTGGGAAAGGGTCAGTCGGTGAATCCAAATGCATCAGCAATCGGATGACACTCGAATGACACTTCCGTCGGTCGTTTGTCTATCCGTTACAGTTATAACGGATGGCGAGAGTTCTCTTACAACGATGCGTGAACGCTACATCCCCCCCTTCAGCCTGCGACTCGTCCCGATCGCACTATGACGACGAAGAACAAGGAGAAAAATAAACATAAACCCGAAAACATAAGAGACACGAGCAATTTTCGGCCAAAAAAAAAAAAAAATCAGTGCAAAGAAACAATTTTTAGCCAAAAGTTAATGAAAACAAATGAATGCAAAATTCAATGTAAACAAATGTCACAACAAATGCTAGAAGGGTTACTGGTAGAACCAATGGACATTAATGCAAAACATTAAAAAAAAACCAAATTACCAAGAAAACAAGCATGAAACAAAATAACAGCTACAAATAGCTATTGAGAGGAAAAAAAAAAAAAAGTTACACAAGAAACACCAAAATAATTTCAGCAATTCGAATAACTCCTAACAGAATAGGGGAGAGAGAGAGAGAAAAACAAAAACAAATACAACGGGTCGGGTAACGGTTATAAACGCTCTTCCACCTCGGCCTCATGAATAGTCAATCGACCTTCCAATTCGACTATGCGTTGAGTCAAGGCTTTTATGGTTGCCCCGGTTTGACGCAAATAAACGAACAGACTTGCTCCCAAACCAAAGAATAAAATCGCTATAACTGCTACCAATTCAAACGGGTACCGAACTGTTTCGGGTTGCCCCGCGCCCCGTCTAGCTTTCTCTTCTTCCTCAATGATACGCAGATGCTCCCCCATGAGGGCTACGCGACCTTGAATCATCGCACGGCGCGTCAGTATCGGCTGGCTTTTCTGGGTTCTTGTCCCCCCCTCCCTTTCTAGTATAGTCTCACTAGCCTCGGGCGCTTTTAAAACTTGCCCTACTTTTTCAAGCTCAGTGAGTGACGGCAGTGACGCGTTGTTCACTGTATACTTGACATTCTTCCTGAAGCTTGCCTGAAAAATCCAATTATCCAGGTGTGCAGTACACGACATTGGGACTTCAAAGACATCAAAAGGTTTTCTTCTAATTAAAGTGTTAACCTTTTCACGACTTTGCGGGCAAGTTATTGTTATTGTTGTATCTTCAGTAGTTGAATAACCCCACCTCCTATGGCCTAGATATACAGTTTGTTGGCCAAGCCAAGGTGACACATGAGTCGTGCACTGGGTGCGACTACGGGCCTCGTCCTTAACAAACAAAGACATTGCACACCCGGGTTCCCTGTGTTTCCGATTAATAGCGCTACTTATCGGACAAATTAAAGCCGGTGACATTAAACAACGAAATGCATCGTCTGCTGATAACTCTACAAAGGCTTGTCTATCAGTTGCTACGACAAGAAATGGTGGAAGAGGATAAAATTGTGCACCTTGTGTGGCATTTTCTATAGGGCGCGGCAAACTGATTACTTTATAGAGTGTAAAACGAAAAGGAAACTCAAAAACAGGTAAATGAATAAAAATTCTAAGACCATTATTAACCGCAGCCACGACTACTTTAGCTTCAGTGTACACTTTCCAACATCGCCCTTCTGGATGGATGGACTCAAGGACCATCCTGACGGCAGCACAGATTTAATTTCTTTCAGGGCGGCTTGAACTTGCAGCGGGAGAAAAAGGGTAGCTGGTAGACGTTCCATAGCCATAACAGCCAATCCAACGGCAAAGTTATCCAACACCTCTTCGATCCATCCCACGGCGGACCCAATTTGACGGAACGCATCTCCAACTTTCGTGGTAGCAATCCATTGCCTTTCGATCTCTTTCACCACCCCGTCCATTTTGTTGTCCATTTTCCAGGCCTCTCGTTCAATTTTTGCAAAAGCAATCTGTAGCTCGGCTACGGCGTCGCCACTTGCCTTAGTCTCCCACAGCGTCTCGTTAATGAGAGAAGCATGAACTTCCAGGGCATGCACAATGGATGTTGTCTCCGTCGAAAGCTTATTGATCCGGCCGTTCACGTGTTCGAGATCTTCTTGGGTAGAGACCCCAAAAAGCCAGTTAAGAAGTCGACCTCCTCCATCCACTAGGCCACGTTTCACTCTGGAGTCTTGCACACCGACGGCTGTTTTTAGTTCATTCCAGCGCTGATGAACCTTCCGCAATTTCAACAATTCTTCTTGTGCCCGTTCTTTCACATGTTGTTGCAATGCCTGTTTAAACTGTGATTTAACTCCGGCGTAGTGATCGGACATGGTATTCACTCGAATGTCTAACCACTCGTATAACGATTTTACCACTTGGTCCACTGGATCAAACGTAAAATCTGTCACTACGACCCACTCCGAGTCGGAAAAGGCTAAGTCTCCTTCCGACTTGAAGATCACCCCTTGATAGGCGACGATCTCGCTGGCAGCTACCGGACCCGGACCAGACATTACGGTAAGCAAAAACATCAACGGGAAAGCAAGTAAGAATGTTTTCCTCGGTGCCCGTATTCTCGTAGAGCGTCGAAGGCCGACGCATTCGGGCGCGATGGCTGTAGCATGTGACGGCCCATCACGTGCAGCTGGAGTGTCAGCCGGAGAGTTCCGGTTTACTCCTCTCGGTTCAGGTCCACGGACTCCTGATGAGCTCCCAACGGCAGCTCCTCGTTCCGGCGGCGGAATGCTAACGCAATCGACGAACGGTTTCATACGTTCCACATGAACGATTTCAGTTTTAACCGTTCGTCCCAGCCGCAGCTCGTAGTTACTAGGAGTGGTCTGTCGTACGACCATGTACGGTCCCAACCAACGATGCAAAAGCTTCTCAGATTTTCCTACCTTTCTGATAGGCTTGTAGATCAGTACCTCTTCTCCAGGTAGATATGTCGTAGCCTCCCTCCGGCCCTCGTCGTAAACCTTTTTCTGCTTCCGCTGCACAGCAGCAGCGCGAGCCTGCACTTCCAATCGGGCCTGTTGAAGCCGTTCCACCGCCCACTCGGACGGATCCCGGTTAGGTGGAGGTACCAAATTCGGATCCGCGTTCAGAGCGCCATCGATGGGGAGAACAGCTTCTCTTCCGTACACCAGGTAGAATGGAGTTCGTCCCGTACTTTCATGACGGCTGGTGTTGTAAGCGAACGTTACGAAAGGTAACGACTCGTCCCAATCCTTATGGTCGGAGCTGACATACATGGACAGCATGTCAGCTAGGGTGTGGTTCAACCTTTCCACCAAACCATTTGCCTGGGGACGATAAGCCGTTGTCGTACGATGGTTCGTCTCCAGGGCCTGCAATACCTTTTGAGTTACCTCAGCGGTGAAGCAACGTCCCTGGTCGGTCGTCAACTGGCGTGGAGCTCCATGTCTTAACAACACAAATTTCACCAAGAAATCTGCTACCTCCGACGCATCTGCTGAAGGTAGAGCTCGAGTCTCCGCCCACTTGGTGACGTAATCTACGGCTACCACAATACTTTTATTCCCACTCTTGGACAGTGGAAAAGGTCCCAGAATATCCATTCCCAGTCTCTCGAATGGACGTTCACTTCTTTGAATTTCCATAAACCCCGCTGGTCGCTGGTAGACTGGTTTTCGGGACTGGCACTCCCGACACGCCCGCACAAAATTACGCACATCCTCGGCCAAGGCCCACCAGTAGTATCTACCCCTCACTTTGTCAAGAGTACGAGTGACACCTAGGTGGCCGGCGGTAATGTCATGATGGCAAGAGCGCATTACCTCGTTTTTAAAGGATTGAGGCACACATAGCCTTAGTAGGAGGCCGTCGTCAACGACCTTGGTCTGGAACAGCAGACCGTCCTTAAGGCGATACTGGCTGTATTTTCTTCCTTTCTCCAGACCCGCGAAGACTTGGTCCCACTCCACTTGCTGCGCTTGCTGAAACTCACTCTTACTTTCAGTGTCAATACTGAAGACAGCTAGAGTACAATACAGCTGTTCGTCGAGCTCCTGTGGTGCGTCGACCGGATAGCGGGAAAACGCATCTGCATCCGTATGAAGTCTTCCATTTCGGTGTATGATCCGTAGTAGGAATTCCTGTAGCTGTAGACTCCAGCGAGCTAAACGTCCGGCTAGATCCTTCTTGGTGAGTAGCCAACACAGAGCGTGATGATCAGTCACCACCAAAGTATCCATTCCCCATATGTAAGACCGAAACTTCTTCACGGCCCAAACCAAAGCGAGACACTCTTTCTCCGTGATCGAGTAATTCGACTCACTTGGAGACAAGAGGCGACTCGCGTAGGCCAGGGGCCTCTCAATGTTATTTACGCGTTGTAGTAACACCGCTCCTAAACCGTAGTCACAGGCGTCAGGGTGTATCTCGAACGGCCTTGTAAAATCGGGATAGGCCAAAGTGGCCGCACTCACTAGCGCCTGCTTCATCAGCTCAAAGCTGACTTCTTGAGACTCTTCCCACACGAAGCAACCACCCTTTTTAAACATGTCCGTCAGGGGTTTGGCTGTGTGTGCAAACTGAGGAATGAACCGGCGATAATACGAGCAAAGCCCCACAAAGCTACGTACGCACTTCAACTGTTCACTTGGCTTACACAGGGTCGACGGAGAAGGGAAGTTTGCGACCGCATTAAGTTTTTCTGGGTCAGGCCTAACTCCATCCCCACTAATGACGTGGCCTAAAGCCTTTACTTCGCTGGCTCCAAACTGACACTTCACCAACTTAATTTTCAACCCGGCCTTCCGCAGGGCGGTCAACACTTGTCGCACTCGCACCAAGTGTTCCTCTGCATCAGCCGCGTAGATGATGATGTCGTCCAGGTAAACGAGAGAAATCGTCCATCTCAGACCAGTTAAAACCAAATCCATCATGCGTTGGAATGTCCCCGGTGCGGAGGCCAACCCGAAAGGCATAACAAGAAACTGATAAAGTTCGTCGGGGGTGACAAACGCCGTCTTGACTTTATCCTCTTCGTTTAGTGGTACCTGCCAGTACCCACTCTCCAGATCCAGCGTCGAGAAGATGCTAGCGTTCCCCATCCGAGACAGCGTCTCTTCGATCCTCGGCAACGGGTAAACATCTTTTACGGATATGGCGTTGAGGCGGCGATAGTCCACACAAAAACGCCAACTTCCATCCTTTTTCTTCACTAAGACCACAGGTGATGCCCACGGGCTAGTTGAACGTTCAATTACACTTCTGCTCAGCATTTCGTCCACTTGTTTCTGCACAATAGCCCTCTCTTTCCAAGCACTCTTGTAGGGAGACTGATGTACCGGCGTAGCAGTACCAGTATTTATGCGATGCTCTGCAATCTTGCACACCCCCAGTTCTCCCTCCTTCAACACAAAACTAGTGTCAAATTCCTCGAGTAGCTCAACCATCTTCTCCACATCAGCAGGGGGAAGCGTCGATGCTACTTGAGCCCGAAAAGCTTGACTCGGAATAGAGGTCATTCTCGGCATAGAATCTGAGTCGCTTATTGACTCAGCTGAGTCCTCCCCAACATCGTCGCCCAGTGAATCTGGCGTTTCCCCCTCATCCACTGCGACAATGGATGGTTCCACAGCCTCCATCTGCCCCAAAACGGTTCCCTCTCTTAGATAGGCGCGCCGATTGGTTAAATTAACCATCAACACTTGTCCTAACGGTTGATCCGAAGACACCAGCACTTTACCCGCCGTCAACCCCTTGGTTTGAGCCAGATGTTCCGAAGGTTCAATCATCCACGTTGCTTCATTGAGAGTCGTGGCTTCTATCTCCACCGGAACAATGGCTCTGGGCGGAAGCATTCTACCCGTCTTTGTGACCAATCTAGGTGCTTTCACGGCCTCCTGTTCTTCGATTACGTTCACGGGTAACTCTCCGAGTAATAATTCAGCGCCATTTGGGACGTAATTTATTTGAAGCCGCTTGAACTGGCTCAAAAAATCGTTGCCCAGCAGTAACTCGATCCCTCTCATTTCCAATAGAATTACTTTTCCACTGGCCTTCATTCCTCTATGCTCGATTTCTAGCTCGAGGGCTCCTAGCGGGGGAGCTCTCTGGCCGTTTACCATGACAACAGACGGTCCGTCCCATCCCATTCGACGAGCTCCTAATTTCCCTTGCAAGCTCGGAGACGCCACCGATACCACCGCTCCGGTGTCAATCACGGCCTTGATCCTTATTCCTCGGCACACTACCTCTTCAGTTATCAGGCGGGAAGAGTCGATAAGCAGTACAGCCGTCTCTCCTGAGTCGTCTTCGTCGGCCGACACCATGCCCACGGTATTCCGGTCATCTTCTTCGGAGTCCCGTCGCCTAGTCTGCAAAGCCCTTCCCTCTTCCTTGCGCCGATCGTTTCTCCATCTGTTCTCTCCCTCGTCTCGACGATCACTCCGCTGACCGCCCCTCCCCTCTTCTTTCGGGGCCGTACTTTTCTGGTCTTGGCCCTTCTCCGCTCTACAGAAACGAGCAATGTGCCCCGCTTTGGCACAATTATGACAGATAGGCTTCCCATCCGAAGTCCGAGATGCGAACGACACATTATTTTGAGGTCGCCCCGAGTTTCCCCGTCCGCCCTCCGGCCTGGGAGATTTTGACACGCGCTTTAACTCGGCGATCTCGGCTTTCAATTCTAACACCAGGTCTCTCAATTCGGTCCCAGCTTCCTCCTTTGGAGGAGGTAACCCCTTCATTGGTCCTAACACGCTCACAGCCCATTCTGGTCGAATAGCTAACTCCGACGCTTCCGTGTGCAGCTGCACCGCAGTCAAGAATTCCGCCGTAGTTCTCGGGCTAGTCACCCAGATCTTCTCGACAAGGGTAGGCTTCAAACCACGAAACAGATAATCCACTTTTGCCTCTTCCAACATCCCTGGGTCTACCCTCCGACACAAATCAATGACGTCGTAGAAGTATTCTACCCCTGATTCGTCTATCCCCTGCTTCCGCTGTCGTAACTTTGCCTCTTGATAGCGGCCATAATGTTGTGGCTGAAAGGCGCGAAGAAATCTCGTTCGTAGTCCGTCCACCCCAGGCACAGCCACCACCCCCGGTGCTGCTGCCACTGCCGGTGTATCCCGCCACACCGCCGGCGCTCCCAAGCAGAGAAACCATTTACTAGCTGCTCCATCCAGCTGCATCCCAAAATTCTCGGCCATTTCAGCTGCTCCCCAACGGTTATAGAGAGCCGTACTCTCATAACGCTCTAGCCAATCCACTGCATCCTCATCCTTCCTCCCGTAGAAGATCGGAGGAGCCCGGTACTTCAATTGGGGGGCAGGTGGTCGTTGGGCCATGACTACTGGTGACGCGGCCCGAGAACCGGCTGAACTGCCTGACGACTCACTCGCAAGCTCCTCTTCGTCTACCGACTCACTCGCAAGTGATGACTCTCTCGAGGATATGGGTTGGCTTCTCCAACCGTGCCAATCCGAGCCCTCCTGACTGGTGCCCTCTTCCGGCTCGGAAGTCGCTCTGAGCTCTACCGCGTCCTCTTGTAGGTCGCCGGAATCCCACTGCAGTGACTCCGTGTAATAGGCCCCTTCTATCCCCGCTTCCACCAAGTTAAGCCTACTCTCGGCCCTACTTCCTGGCAGGGGTGGATAGGTAGCGGATCGCTCCCTTGCGCCCGCCTCTTCTCCTGAGTCGTCTGGATCTACGACCGTCCGTTCTCCTAGACCGCTGTCTCTCGGTCTCCGCTGTAGCAAGAACTTCCGATAATTGCACCCCCGATTCGACCTCTCTCCAGAACTCCCAACCAGATTCCCTGATTCAGCTCCGAGGCTCGGGGCGGGTTGACTAATCGCTAGAGAGGTTTGCGTCCCAGTACTAACACAAACTTTGGTCGTAACTTCCGTTTGAGCTTCCGTTACGTTGGCCCCCCTACGTTCCCTTACTTCGCCCTCGGGTGACGCTGCAATCCTCCTTAACCGTTTACTTTGCCGCAGTGGACCAGTACTCATCTACACCCGATCATTCAGGATCGACGAACCCCCCGGTAGACCTATTTTAACCCGCGTAAAACAAGACAAGATCTGCTCTCTTACCCGAGTTGTGGACGCTCAAACGAATAAGAAGCTCGGCCAGGCCTGTGGTCCTATACCCAAGCAATTTAAGGTACCAATACCCGCTGGTCACACCTTCCAAGGACCTCTCAACAGCACCTGCCTCCTAGTTTCTTACTCTCTCACTTCGTCCCCTAACAACTCAGAATCAAGCCCAATGATCTTACCTTATTTTACCAGGAAGGTCTACCCTGCATCTCCACCATGTAACGAGTTATCGCCGATGGGTTCGGTGAATCGATATCGGTGTATTCAGTCACTTCAACACTTAAGCACTACACAAAGTAAACATAACTGTTCTATCTAACTACTGGCCACGCGGGTCCACACTACAGTCCCATTTATAGTCTTACAGGCGTGGGAAAGGGTCAGTCGGTGAATCCAAATGCATCAGCAATCGGATGACACTCGAATGACACTTCCGTCGGTCGTTTGTCTATCCGTTACAGTTATAACGGATGGCGAGAGTTCTCTTACAACGATGCGTGAACGCTACAATATGGATATATAAATCGTTTAAACTTCGGTTTCTGACTTTGGGATACTATATTGGCATTTCGATATCGAACAAGAGCAAAAATTTGAAATTGTACCAACATTGGATTTGTATAGGGATATATGAATCGTTTAAACTTCGGTTTCTGACTTTGTGGTACTAGTGGCATTTCGATATCGAACAGCAGCAAAAATTCGAAATTGTACCAGCATTGGATTAGTATATGGATATATATATCATTTAAACTTGAGTTTCTAACTATGGGGTAATAGTGGCATTTTGATATCGAACAGCAGCAAAACTTCAAAATTGTACCAACATTGGATTAGTATATGGATATATGTATCGTTTAAGCTTCGGTTTCTGACTTTGGGGTACTAGTGGCATTTCGATATCAAACAGCAGCAAAAATTTGATATTGTACCAACATTGGATTACTATATGGATATATATATCGTTTAAACTTGAGTTTCTAACTTTGGGGTACTAGTGGCATTTAGATATCAAACAGCAGCAAAAATTCGAAATTGTACCAACATTGGATTAGTATATGGATATATGTATCGTTTAAACTTGGGTTTCTGTTTTTGGGGTACTATTGGCATTTCGATATCGAACAGCAGCAAAAATTCGAAATTGTATTGACATTGGATAAATATTGGGATATATACATCGTTGAAATTTGTGTTTTGGACATTGGGTTATTATTGGCTAGTCGATATCGAACAACAGCAAAGGTTCGAAATTGTATCTACATTGGTTTAGTAGGGGGACACATGCATCGTTAAAAATCAACTTTCTAAGAATGGCCCAGGATGGAATTGAGTTGGTTTTTGAAAAACCACATTCCAATATTTTTCCAACCATGGACCAATCTCATGTAACTTATAACGCATTTACGACGTGAACCGACCTAAAATCAACATCGGATTAAGAATGGTCAGTATTGTTTCGTACCCGGGGTTGGTGCTTTAAAAATCACATCAATCTCGTTTGTCGTTGGGCTGTTGTACCGTCTTTGGTCGAGATTTCTTTGATCACTGCTGATAATTATACCCACTGTTTGGTGCGGTAGATTCTCCTCTTGGGCTCGGTGGTGTTCTTCTTCAAGCACTTGCCGCATCATCTTGTAAACGGCTGCGTAGGGATTCTTTTCTTGTAGCATTGTGTCCAATTCCTCCATCAAGTTCCTGTAACACCCTCCATTGGAAGAGAAATTGCCTCTAAACTCGCTGGCCTGTGCAGCGTCCATGAAATACAGATCTGTGTACTTGGGATTGGTTGTGTTTGCGTCGACAGGTGTAGTGCTGTGGTACACTTGACCGTGGATCCTGAAGCAATAAGTTCCACGCCCTGGTGGCGAAGAGATATTGGCTCTTAAAGAATCAAAATCGTGAGCGCTGTTATAGTTGCGGATCATGGTCATGAACACCTTTGCTTTTGAATGGTTGTTCTGCAACACTTTAGCTAGTGGTTGAGGGCACTGCTTGGGAGGGTGGAGAATCACCTTGCCTTTTCCGCAGCATTGAGTGAATTTCTTATCGGCTGCTCGCTCACCCTTGAAATGCCTGGCATTACGTTCGCCGCAAGTGACGTTCATTTCTCCGCAATCAAGCATTGCAAGGTGGTCTTCGGAAGCCAAGACTTTGCAAGCCGCTCGATGAGTTCTCGGCACTCCCACACGGTTGCGGGCAGCCAACAACTCTTCGCGGAAAGTGCGATCTTTTTCGGTTTCCAGAGGTATAATTTCTGCTTGTTCCATTGCATTCATGGCACGAAGTAATTCCTCGTCCTGCTGTCTCTCTTGTCGCAGTCGCTCCATTCGAAGTTGACTCTCTTCCCTTCTTTGTTCTGTCTCTTTTTTTATCTCTGCAGCTCTGTTGGTGGTCATTTGTTCTCTGTTTAATTCCCGGCGTACCTCAGCCTCTTCGTGATTTTCTACAATGAGATACATTTGATGACGCAATCTATCCACCGATGCACGCGACATCCTTCCTTCTACCGTCTCCTGTTTGCAATGGGTTGGATGTCGCATTTTGTCTTCCATAAGTCTATCTCTCCTCTCTTCGTAAGTTTCTACTGCGCACAGAGCTTGCTGTCGCCTTGCTTTCTCTTGTAGCCTTACACGTCTTTCTTCTTCATTCTCTTCCTCACGCAGAGCTTGCTGCCGTAGTGCTTGCTCTCGTAGCCTATTCTGCTTCGTTTCTTCTTGCTCTTGCACTCGCTTCACCCTCCGTCCCTCTGCCTCAACGTCTAGACGCGATTGCTTATTTATGTCATTTTTGGTTTGTTGTTTGAGTTCTTCATTGAGTCGCCGTTTTTTTTTCATCGTGGACGTATTTACCTCTGGATCTATTCTCTTCTAAGCGCTTTGCCTTAACCTCTGTAGCCTCTTTCGCTTTTTTCTCTTAGCTTCAGATTTTTCTCCTCTTTTTCGGCATTAGTCAGTTGACGACGTGGTGGCATCTCAAGTCACTCAAAAATTCGTTGATTTGTGAAGATGAGATGGGAGGGTTTTTGAAGGGTTTTTGGATTGCAACACAAAAAAAAGTACAAACAATTGCTACAATGATTAATGAGTTTAAACCTTCCACCAATCGACACCGTCCCAGGCAGTTGCTCAATGTGGTTTCCGAGTGCTTAAAAACTTATAAAGTTGCTGGCCAAAACACCTATCACTATATCTCCGGTATTAAAGGACTGTTCTCAAGTCACCAGCTCTGCATTCTCCCGGCCTTACCATAGTCTTTGGCCTCGGAGCGTGCCTGACAACAAATCATCACCCGCACAGGAACCTGTGTTCCACAGTGACTTGAGAAGGACCCTCAAAGGAAGTTAGTTTTTCAGTGCCTGGTTTGATCCAACAACTCTTTGGTGAGGGAAGGATGAGGTTGGGGAATACTTTACTTGAAAACTGAAGACCAGGAGTGTGATTTCCCGCGATGGTGTGGCAATTAAAGCGTCCGGGTAGAATCTTGCTCTGGAATCCTTTATGAACTATAAATTTATCATAAAAAAGAAAATTTGCTGTCAAAATAGATATAGATGTGAAGAAAAACCAAATACCAAATTTATTGTAACAACTTTCTGTTGTGAAAATTTTGAAATAAGCATAGCAATAGTTTTTTTTCTTTTACATTTCAGCTTTACAAAATGCTTATCCATAAATGTATTTTAGAATTGACTGCGTTCCAATATTTTAAATAACATTCCATTTCGAGAAGTCTTAATACAATAAGTATTTCTTTAACAAAATTAATTCAAATCTAAATAAAACTGCGTTCCCACGTTATGGTGATCTTTTTTTATTTTTAAATCTTAATTGATTATTTGAAAGATCAAACATAAAAGGTTCTAGCAAAAAGTTGGAACGCAGTTAATCATTCAATTACAAATCTTATCCCAAAATAGTTTACTTTAAAAGATTGTAATCAATCATTTCTTTTAATAAACCTTTACTTATTATTAGATTGGTGAAACATGGAATGCAAGCAATCTCTCAGTCAAAAATAACAATCATAGAATAACTGCGTTGGCAAAGGAGTGCTTTTTCTGAATTTTAAGAACCGTTCTCTTTTCAAGATTGGTATTGGTGGGTTTTAACAGATTTTGAAAGAACAGTTCTCCTATACACAATGAATTCTAATGTTGAAGAGTTGAATGTTAGCTAAAACTTAATAAACACAATGTATGCTTCAGTTATAGCCTGCAACTGGCAAAGGGGTGCGTTTCCACAATTTTAGGCACCGTTCCCTCTTCAACATTAGAATTGTTTTTTTTTAACAGATTTTCAAAGAACTATTATTATACACAATCAATTTCAATGTTGAAGAGGAAAAGTTGGGTGAAATATAATTAACACAGTCTTTGCTTGTGTTGTTGCCTGCAATTTTTATGGGGCTGCATATTTATCATTTTAGGCACCGTTCCCTCTTCAACATGGGAATTGGTGGATTATTTTAGATATGTAAAGAACAGTTATCTTATCTACATTAATTCCAATTTTGAAGAGGGAATGTAGAATAAAACTGAATAAACCCAAATTTTGCTCGCTTCAATAATCATGTTCAAAGCTAGAACATAGTAACCTTTTCTCATAACCTTGGAACGCAGTCAGTCTTTCAAATTATAATGCCAGCCACAAATGGTACCTTATATGGTAAAGATAAACGATTATAATATGCAAGCAAGAAATAAGGTCTTTTTTGATACGATTTTTGTATAATTCAAAAATAAATCTCTTATGCACCAAATTATCTGTTGGAAACTTTACTTACTTTTAACAAACAATGTCTTTCTTTTAATGAGTTTTTGCTGGGGTTGTTCACGGAAAACAATGGTGGTAGTGTAGTGTATTTATGTAGCTAAAAGAGCGTATGAAAGACGTTTGATTTGAAATGATCTTTAGATGGGTTTTGCTACGTGGAAAATAGAGAATATTCTCCGCAATTTATCTACACGTCATCGCCAACATGGCCGTCGTCAACCGCAATCTCAGCGTACATTTTTAAACGTCCTCAACTGTTACAATTCATTATTCACATTTATACAGTAGGTGCCAAAAGTATCCGAACACTTCGAGTTTTCGGACCATTTTAGCATGGGTTCAAATGACGGAGGGCGCTTAGCGCGATTACGAAACAAAGGGATAAAAAACCCGTCTAAGTGCATGAAAATAATTTTGTGACCTAATAATAAACTTAAGTATCTAAAGAAATTTTTTTTTTATTTTTTTTACTTGTAGCCGCTAGCCGGCATATCAGTGCACAATTATCCGAACGCGGGGTTTTCCTCCGTGCTTCCTTGTGGCACTACGTGTCTTCTTTATTATTTTTTTAAGTATACCAAATATAAGACTATCAAAGACTAACTAGGCTTATTATGTGAACAAATACGTAATCTACTTATTCCGGCCATTTGTTATACTTAAACTTAAATCCATTTTTGGTAATTAATTTTTGCGTGGCCGGCTATGTGTCATTTTCTGATTTTTTACCGTCAGAAAAATAGTTATACATACTGCAACTAGGGGCGCGCGGGTATGCGTCATTGTTTGTCAGATTTCGCGCATTTGGAGACAAATGCAACCGAAATTTGCATGATTTTCAAGTAGAAAAACAAAAAAGGTTTTTTTAAATCATGGAAAAAGGTCAGTCTGGCACTAACTTTTGTGTTCGCGTAACCTAAAATGCCTAAGCGAAGGGAATTAAGTGTGCATCAGAGAGAAGAAATTGGAAGGTTGCGTAAAAGTGGAACATCGTTTAGGGCGATAGCTTTATTAGTTAATTGTGGAGTGAGTACAGTTAAAGATACTATTGATCGCTTTAATGAAACGGGAAGTAATACCAATCGATCAGGTCGTGGGCGGAAAAGTAAACTGAGCGACCGTGATAAACTGTATATTTGCAATATTTCGAAAACGGATAGGCGAAAAACAGCAGGTGTAATAGCCCAGGAATTTAATATTACTCGAAAAATTACTGTAAGAAAAACAACTGTTAGGAGAGCGCTTAAAGAGTGTAACATGAATGGGAGAGTAGGAGCAAAAAAACCTCTACTAAGAAAAATAAATATGGATAAGCGCTTAGCTTTTGCGAAGGAACATATTAAATGGACTAGTGCGCAATGGTCAAAGGTATTTTCGTTATATTATCTAACTACCAAGATATTATTACAATTTGTTTTTCTTAGGTATTATTTACTGATGAAAGCAAATTTTGTTTATTCGGTAATAACCGCCGGGTTTTTTTTCGCCGCATGCCCGGCGAAAGGTACCGAAAATATTGTATCATTCCCACCGTAAAACACGGTGGCGGGTCAGTGATGGTCTGGGGCGGCATTTCTGCAAATGGCGTAACAAGCCTGAAAAGAATTGAAGGAACTATGGATAAAAAAGTTTATCATAATATCCTTGTCCGCCAGGCTATTCCTGGTGGCTTATCACTATTGGGGGAGGGTTTCGTGTATCAGGAGGACAACGATCCTAAGCATTCATCAAAGATATGTAGGGGGTATCTTGAGCGTAAGGAATCGAAAGGTAGGTTTTTTCTTAAAGTTTTAATATTTAGCAAAATACCAGGGTATAAAAAATTAATACTTATTGGCATCTTAAAACGAATGATATGGCCGCCCCAGAGCCCCGATCTAAACCCAATAGAGCAAATCTGGGATCATTTGGACTGTATGCTGCCAAAAAATCCCAAAACGTCGGCCGCAAATGTTTTCAAGAGTCTTGAAAATGCATGGCATGGAATAACAAATAATGTATTTAAAAAATATATTTAGTATGCCTAGACGTTGCCAGGCCGTAATTGATGCAAAAGGTGGCCATACTCGCTACTGACGACGCCATTTTTGTAAATGTAAACATCTGATTAAACGTTTTATATCATTTCGCACTTGTTTTATCATTTAATTTTGCTTTCCGCTTTTTCTTGAATGCGCGAAATCCCACAAAGGAGCGCATACCCGCGCGCCCCTAGTTGCAGTATGTATATCTATTTTTCTGACGGTAAAAAATTTGAAAATGACACATAACCGGCCACGGAAAAATTAATTACCAAAAATAAATTTAAGTTTAAGTATAACAAATGGCCGGAATGAGTAGATTACGTATTTGTACACATAATAAGCCTAGTTAGTCTTTGATAGTCTTATATTTGGTATACTTAAAAAAATAATAAAGAAGACACGTAGTGCCATAAGGAAGCACGGCGGAAAACCCCGCGTTCGGATAATTGTGCACTGATATGCCGGCTAGCGGCTACAAGTCAAAAAAATAAAAAAAAAATTTCTTTAGATAACTTAGTTTATTATTAGGTCACAAAATTATTTTCATGCACTTAGACGGGTTTTTTATCCCTTTTTTTCGCAATCGCGCGTAGCGCCCTCCGTCATTTGAACCCATGCTAAAATGGTCCGAAAACTCGAAGTGTTCGGATACTTTTGGCACCTACTGTATATATCCACATTTATATATTCTCTATTTTCGACGTAGGCGTGTAATTTTCAATTTGGTAAAACCACTTGTAATGATGGCGTCAGGATGTCAAGAAGAACATCTTCCGTTCGATGAAATTCTTTCACAAATGCCTCTATTTGGAGAAGAAGGTATTTACGAAGTGGTTGATTCGATAAATGAAACATAATTGGAAGAGGAAAGAGAAGGGAAAAGTGATGGTGGAAGAGAAAAAAATTTAGATAGAGGACAAGGAAATGAAACGAAAACAAAGAAAGAGGATGAAAAGCAAGTAGAGATAGAGTTAATTGAAAAAAAGAAAAGAATTGAAATGGAAGCAAGAGAAATAGAAGAGAAACTAAAAGAAATGAAAAGAAATAGAAACTTTGAAGGAATTAAGAAAAAAGAAGCTGCGGCGCTGATTAGGTACCGAAGATATCCTGAAAATCAGGCCATAAATCTTTTACATGACCTCGAAAAAAGATTGCTGGAGACAAAAACAACGCTGCACAGGAATTGAAATATTTTTTACCATTAATTGTGATTACTTACCATGAATTGTGAATGTTCATTTTTTTTTACCAAGACGTTCCAAGATTTCAATAACACATTAACCTTCAAAGGTTGGTTAGAAATATCAATTTTGAACAATTTCTCAAATTCTTGGAACGCAGTCTTTTTGAGCATGACATTTAATGTTTCAAATGTTGAGCAGTTACTTAAATCTTGGAATGCAGTCTTTTTGAGAAAACTATCTTTGAAAGAGGCATTGACTGCGTTCCAAGGTTTTACAGAAACCGTTCCAAATTTGAAACCATTAGATAGCATGAGGCTTGACTGCCTTCCAAAATTTGATGGGTCCGTTCCAAATTTAGATCTATTCAAGCACATGTTGAAACATTCAAAAGAATTTTTTTTTAAGCTTATACACTATGAAATACGTTTGAAATTTTACTCAATGTTGAAGGGCCCAAGCGCATGCATCTGCAATGAGAAAAATGGTGTCAGCAATGGAAAATGCGGTGTGTACATTCCGGCAGCACGTCCATTTGCTCAAATGCAGGAGGACTGAAATCGAAAAACAAGATGTGAAGATTGAAAAAGGCTACTGTAGAAAGTGTAACCACAAGTCTTTTTACTATCTTCGACATTCAATGTATTGCCTAAAACAATAACAACTGATTTGGATAACTCGAGTAAAATTCCTTTATTCCGTTTGATAATATTTCATACTGTAAAAGCGGTATAGGAAGAGGTGAAGGAAGATGTGTAGGAAGATGTGTAGGAAGAGGTGTAGGAAGAGGTAAAGCAAGAGGTGAAGGAAGAGGTGAAGGAAGATGTGTAGGAAGAGGTGTAGGAAAAGGTGTAGGAAGAGGTGTAAAATGAAGTGGAAGAGGAGGAAGACGTGGAGCAGAAAGAAAATGCAAACAGAAAAAGGAGGGAAATAAACTAAAAATGGAAAAAATTAACATAACTTACATATGTCAAACCATGCAAGAAGTAATAAATAAGATAACAATATTAATGTTGGCTATACCTTAAAGAACCCAGTGTTAGCTCCAGTCTCTGCTTCTGTTATGTCCTGAAATTGGCAAAGGAAAGCACTTCAAATTTTAGGCACCGTTCCATCTTCAACATTGAAATTGTTTGTTTGTTAAATATTTTTCAAAGAACAGTTCTCCTATGCACAAAAATACCAATGTTGAAAAGACAATGTTGGCCAGAACACAATGAATTGGTGGTTGAGTGAGGGAAGCAAAAGGGACCGGTCTCTTAAGTGTGTTGGAACTCAGAAAATGGAGCTGTAAAGACCACAATGAATGTGTGATTGTTTGAGTGATGAAAAAGAGAACGGTCACTTGAGGGTGTTGGAACACTGTCAAAGGAGCTGTGAACAACACAATGAATTGGTGGTTGTTTGAGGGATGAAAAAAGGAACGGTCTCTGAAAACTTCTGGAACGCAGCCAATGGGGCTGTTGGAAACCCAATGAATTGGTTATTGTTTGAGGTATACAAAAGGGAACAGTCTCTCAATGGTGTTGAAATGCAGTCAACGGAGCTCTTGAGGACAAAGAATTGGTGGTTGTTTGAGGGATGCAAAAGGAAAAGGTCTCTCAATGGTGTTGGAACGCAGTCAAATGAGCTGTTGAAACCCGAATGAATTGGTGGTTGTTTGAGGGATTCAAAAGAGAATGGTCTCTTAAGGGTGTTGGAACTCAGTCAATGGAGCTGTTGAGAAGACAGTGAATTTGTGGTTGTTTGAGGGATGTAAAAGGGAACAGTCTCTGAAGGGTGTTCGAAAGCAGTCAAAGGAGCTGTTGGCAACTCAGCGGTTGCCAAAACCGTTAAGTTCGCCGAAAGTACCGAACCCGAACTGGCAACGCCTGAAATAGGGTCAGGGAAATCGGTAACGAAGGGCGGAGCTACCGACGACCCGACATTACAGAACAACGAGCCCACCGGAGCACATGTTGCAGCTCACTAGTTTTGCTCTCCAGTTTTTTCCGGCTCTTTTCCGTCCGTTTTTCCCGTAGTGTTTTTTCTACAGTGTCCCTCCGGAATTTACATGTGTTTTCTCTTCGCGATACTGGCAGGCAACCAGTATTTTCCTCCCGTACCCCGTACAAATTATCTTTTTTCCCGTGTTTAACTGGAGGCTTGAGGAGCACGTGTGGCAACGTGCTCATGGCAAGTCGTACCAGTGTTTCCCAAAAAATCCCGTCTGTCTTTTCGGTTTGTAAAACTGGTGGTTGTGGAGTAGGTACTCCAACGCCACACTCGTTTTTGTCCCACAAATAAATTTACTTGTGTAACCCGTTTTTCTTTCCCGTTTCATTTCTGCTCACGTGCGTAAGGCAACAAAATTGGTGCATCGACCGGGAAGCCGAAACCCGGCACGGCGGCCATTACGCACGCTATCAGAAATCGTCATGGAGCTGCAGCGAGTTTATCCTACTCACCTGGCCTCCTCTCAGCTTTCGGATTCCCTTATTGTGCTGTATTTTCATCCAGCCATTTCCGAAGTCCCGCGTGGCAGGCATTCCGATCCCGACCACTAAATTGTTCCGGTTCAACGAGATTTTGGCCAGCTGACCTGATTCCAGCACAGCAGACCAAGCGACCCGAACACTTATTTCGTTTCATTTATGTTTAATTTGCATTGCATTTAAAATTTTGTTTGTGTGTAATATAAAACATAATTGCCGTGTCCCCCCCCCGCTCTAGCTCGTTGGTCGGCTCTCGTGAGAGCGTCCACGGGTTCATTTCCGCCCCGCTGATTACGTTGGTCGGCTCTCGCGAGAGCGTCCGCGAATCATTTCGTTATTTTTGTTCACTTCCGTTCCCGCTGATTACGTTGGTCGGCTCTCGCGAGAGCGTCCGCGAATCATTTCGTTATTTTTGTTCACTTCCGTTTCCGCTGATTACGTTGGTCGGCTCTCGCGAGAGCGTCCGCGAATCATTTTCGTGGGTTTATTTTGCACCGTGACAAGACAGCTAAGTTATTCCAACCTCGGTAGGTGGTTTACTTAGCTCAGTCATTTCCGTCACGCGTCCAGTTTGTCCAGCCTTACGGCTTTTGTCAGCTGGATTTCAACTCTACCAGCTGCCCAGTTTGTACAGCCTTTACGGCTTTGTCAGCTGGACCTTGCAGCACAAGCTGCCCAGTTTGTCCAGCCTTATTGTTCCGTCAGCTGGACTTTCACACTAGCAGCCACCCAGTTTGTCCAGCCTTACGGCTTTGTCAGCTGGACTTTCAACCGAAAGCTGCCCGGTCTGTCAAGCCCTACCGTTCCATCAGCTTGACTCCACCCTAACAGTCTTTGTCCAGTTTGTCCAGCCTTACGGCTTTGTCAGCTGGACTTTTTCAACGCAAGCTGCCCAGCTGGTCCAGCCTTACCGTTTCGTCAGCTGGACTTTTACTCCAGCAGCTATCCAGTTTGTCCAGCCTTACGGCTTTGTCAGCTGGATCTTCCGACCTTTCCGCTTCTAGTTTGCCCAGCTCTACCGTCCCGTCAGCTGGAGTGTAAACTAGCATCCATCCGGTTTATTCTAGCCTTACCGTCCCGTACGCTAGATCCTTAACCTTCCACTGCCCAGTTCCTCCAGCCGGCATCATTCCGCGCAAGTTTAACAGCGCTAAGAAGAAGAAGGCGGACAAGCTTTTACGCAGCGAGAGAAGGAAATCGGAAGCCCTTAACCGTTTCGAGTCACATCAAGCGGCAAGGAACGCTGTTGCTATCACCGACGCTTCTGCTGTTACATTCGCTGATCAAGAGCAACAACGTACACCGCGGCCACGTCTTTCGGATTTCGTGCCACCGCCAAATCCCAGAAAGGATTCCTTCCATCCATACGAACCGTGGCCTTGTTCAACGGTGGTTGAACAACCCACTCCACCTGGTTCACCGGAACCTGAAGAACGCGACTTCATTCCAAACCTGTCCGATTGCGAAGTCATGGACGAAGTCGGTCCTTCTTCAGAAGACGAAGCTCCTTCACCTGGGCAGGTGCCATCGTCACCACCTAAGAGATTAGTACGGTTGCGGAATACCAAGACTAACGAAACGCGCTTCGTCGGTCTTAGCGAACTCTTCCGCCCGAGCCCTCAAGACCGGATCGTTCGTCATAAATTCTATTAATCTCTTCCCCCGTTTCAGTCTGTCCACTCCTTTGTAGGAGGGCAACGTAACCCGTCCGTTCATTGTAAAAATCATCGTTTGTCTCTACCGTTTCGTTCACAAATAAACCTCATCATGTCTCAACCACCTTTTCCGCTTCCTACGATCATCGAAGATAACGAAGAGTATGATTGGAAAACTACTAACGATCTTGTACGTCTTAAACGATCCCGAACGACTAGTAAATCGGCTCATACCAGATCGGGAAATAGGCTACAGAGAGCAATCCGAGTAGGTGATGATTGTGACATCATCCGACCGTTAAGGGCCATTTACGTTCGTGATTACGATGAGCTAGAAGCAATACACGACCGATTCGTACGACTCTCCGCCCCAAACCTTTCGGATAAAGCTATCAAAGGTGAGACAGACTGGTTACAAGCGGTTATCTACGAGCACAAAGCGGTTTTAGCCGTTTGTGACGATCATCTGACCAAATTCACAAACCGTAGGTCGGAGTCAATTTCATCCAGGCATTCCTCACGCGCATCCAGCGTATCTTCTGCCCGCGTTAAGATTCAAGAAGCGGAACGATTGCAGCAAGAAGCCGAACTTAAGCTCCAACAAGCTCAAGACGAAGCGGTCTGTAGAGCAGCCGAAGATGCGGCCTTACGCCAAGCCGAAGATTATCAACGGGCAGTAACAGCCGATCGTCAGCAGAGAGAGCTCAAAGCGCAAATAGAACTCCAACGTCTTTCCGGCGCCATCTTAAAAAGGCAAATTAACGAGATGACCGGAGACGATCCAGAACCGCCTCAGCAGACGCAGATCACTACGAGTGTTCCGTCAAACGTATCGTCGGGTACATGTCTACCACCGACAACCACCGTAACGTCTTCCAGTTATCAGGCGATCAACACACAAAACCCGATTCAAGTCGCGACACCCAGCGCAATCAGATTGACAACAACATCGAACAATCCTGATGCGTCGATGAGCGCGACGCCAGCGATTGGATCACATCATCCGAAGTCGTTGACACCCACTAGGCTCTTCACACCGCCGGTTTCGGTACCGACTACAACGCCGAAACCAATCGCTTCGTCCACAGGCTCCACTGGATTTTTAAATCAAGTTTTCGGGTTCGCTTCGAGGGCATACGAAGCTGTTACCCCAAGAAGACCCTCAAATCATCCGGTTCCAATCTCAGACAGGCAAAGAAACGTACCTGCGGCCTCTGCCCAGACGCCTGCTCCGAACCCAGCTTTCGTTTCACCTCCAACACAATCGGTTAATGGAGCGATAAGTCAGACGACGAGAGGAGTCTCCGTTCAACCCCCTAAGTCTGTTTCGAACCCAGCGCCAAATCCGGCTCCTTACGTACCAACTACGACATCTAGTGCTCCGCAATCCGCCTATCAACAAACGCACGCTGGCTCTCGACAACAAGCCCCGCCACCGGCATTTGCGAGCGGTTTCGTGCCACCCCCGCAATACCATCACCAGCAGGCTCCTCACTGGGAGCCACCTCCGCCAGCTGCCCCCCAAATAACGCACCGCCGTCGTTCATCCCTGCTCCAAATCACGACACGCCGCTACCTACGTCCGAACCGTTCCCTAGTAACGGTATGGCACCGCCGCCTTTTCCATCGGGTCCATCGAGTCACTCGGTCCCTCCGCAAACATTCGTCAACCGCTCGCGGGTTTACACGCCGGATGCATGGATCCATACCCTTGAAGAATCAAATGCTACCTTAGGACGTTCCGGTGTCAAACCACCACGGATGAAGGCGCCAAGTTTTGATGGGGATCCACGGCATTGGCCCATGTTCATCCAGATGTTTAAAGTCTTTGTCCATGACGCCGTAGGTTCCGACGCCGAACGCATCGCCCATCTCTATGATGCACTCACACCTGCTATCCGGAAGGACATTGGCGGAGCATTGCTGAACCCGGGACTTTACCAGCACGCCCTCAGTGAACTTCACAAGCGATATGGGAACGCCCAAATCGTCTCTCAGGCTTGCACGTCATCTCTGTTAAAACTTCAGCCTTTCCGAGATAACGACTACAAAGCTCTGCGGGCTTTCTCGTCCGATCTCCACTCCGTTGTGGCAACTTTACAGCTCGGCGGTTACGGATTGGAGCTCCACAGCCACGCAACACTTTCCCAACTTGTCTCCAAGCTTCCGCCCGCGTTACGAAGCCGGTGGGGAGAGAAAAGCTGGTCCATGCAGCCTCACTTATCTACGGTAGAGGACCTGGACAAATGGCTAGACGGAGTCTCTATGGCCGAGTATTCCATCCGCGCTGGATTCATAGAGACACCCCATCCGAAACCTTTCAAGAAGCCTACCGACGGGAAACAGCATGGTACTCCTAGCCACAACGTCTTCAACACCACCACCGACAAGACCGACAAATCTGACCAATCAAGATGCCCGGGGTGTAAGTCCACACACTCCCACCACCTAAAGGATTGCAGGCAGTTTAAAGCGGTCCCAGTTGAAAAAAGAGCCGCTATCGTAAAGGAGTGCAACGCTTGTCTTCGTTGCCTAGGCCGTGACCATCTCAGCAAAGAATGCCGCCGAACAGAGAGGTGTAACCAGCAAAATTGCGACGGTGTCCACCACCCTCTGCTACACGGGGCTCCGCGACTATACCCCAAAAAGGGAGACCCGAAGACATCTGGTTTTTCCGGATCGGTAGCCACCGGATCGACCAAGCGTACTCTTCTTCCTATCGTTCCGGTAATCCTGCGCGCCAACGGGAAGGAGACTCAACTGTTCGCTCTGCTCGATAGCGGTAGTGAAATATCGGTCATCAAACGAGGTGTAGCAACGCTTCTCGGGTTGGAAGGTCGAGTGGAACAAGTCGTCACAAGAACAGTTGATCGAGAAAGCCGACCGACCTCCCACATGATAGTTAAATTCGACATTACTTCTCTGGACGGTCGCTTCACCTTCAATATCATGGACGTGCACGTGATGGATACCTTCCGTTTGAGCAAGAATTCCATTGATCTCACGGGTCTTTCAAAGAAATGGCCACACCTCGCTCATGTGCCAATCCACTCGGTGCTTGACGAAGACGTCGCTATCCTGATCGGACAGGATCATCCTGCTGCGATCGAGATCTTTGAAACCCGCAAAGATCCGTACGATCAACGGGCGCCTCGTGCTCACCTCACTGCATTTGGTTGGTGCGTTGCCGGTCCCGCTGCACGAGCTGAGGACAAGAGTCGGAACTGCTTCCATCTCAGCCTAGCCGAGAACCGATGCGACACCTTACTACAACAGTTCATCGAATTCGACACCTTTGGCACCAAACCTAACGTCGCGAAGCCAATCAGCCAAGACGAAGCGAAAGCCTGGAAAATCTTGAGGGAGACTACAAAACACAATGGCGAGCGCTACGAGTCCGGCCTATTGTGGAAGTTGGATGACCCAGCTTTACCCAACAACTTTTTCGCAGCCCAACGACGTTTCTCCAGCCTCGAAAGGAAATTTTCGAGGGATAACAAGCTGGCTGAAACTTATAAAGGTGTCATAAACACTTACGTCCAGCTGAAGCATGCTCATAAATTAACTAAGGCCGAAATCGACGCTGGGCCTTCTAATCGGACATGGTACAACCCACATCATCCGGTATTCAATCCGAACAAACCAGGAAAGTGCCGTGTTGTATTCGACCTATCCGCAAAGTGTCATGGAACATGTCTAAATGACGTTCTACTGCGAGGTCCGGATCTTCTCACAAACCTTGTCGGAATACTTCTCCGCTTTCGACAATATGCGGTTCCGGTAGTCGGTGACATAGAGAAAATGTTTCATCAAGTCAGAGTGCGGCCTATCGACGGGCCGGCGTTCCGTTTCCTCTGGCGTGATCCTGGTTCGACCAAACCAGTAGATGTTTACCAGATGGATGTGCACCTTTTCGGCGCTGTTTCCTCTCCAGCTGTTTGCTCGAACGCTTTACAACAAACAGTTAAGGACTACGGCAACGATAACCTCCTCCGGCACATCACTCGGCACTTCTACATGGACAATTGGTTGGTGTCCTTTCCTACGGAGGCAGAAGCCATCTCTACCGCTCATCGTCTAACCGAGACGTTGATAAAGGGTGGTTTCCCGCTCACCCAATGGGCAACATCCAATGCCATCGTTCGTAAATCTCTGCCAGGCCAACAACTCGAAGGGACAGTCATTAACATGGATCTTGACGCTGAACCCATCGAGAGAACTCTCGGCCTTGTATGGAATTTCCGCCTCGACGCCTTCATCTTAGGAGCTTCTGTTAGCATTGACGGTCGGACGAAACGTGATCTTCTGAAAGCCATCTTCAGCATCTTTGACCCACTCGGTTTCTTAGTTCCGATAGTGTTTCAGGCAAAGTTCCTGATGCAAGATATTTGGCGACGGAAATTCGATTGGGACGAAGAATTGGACCAAGATTTAATCGATCGCTGGATCCAGTGGGCGCGCCCATTACCTTCACTCAATGGCCTCGTTTTAGATCGCTGTATTACACCGACTAGTAACGATGTCGTGGTGACGGAACTCCATGCCTTTGGTGACGCGTCTGAGATGGGATATGGGGCCGTCTGTTACGCCCGTTTCGTCTACCGTAACGGAACAGCAGATACCCGCCTTCTCATCTCCAAATCGAGAGTCGCACCATTGAAATTCATGACCATTCCGCGTCTTGAGTTGAACGCAGCCGTATTAGCTGCTCGCTTGGCTGCTCAGGTGCGAGAAGAACACGATCTCATATTTGAAACAACCACTTATTGGTCCGACTCGACTACCGTCCTCAGCTGGATCAAATCCAGCTCTTGCCGCTTCCACACATATGTCGGCAACCGAATAGGAGAAATCCTCGAGACTTCTTCACCCAACGAGTGGAATTATGTCCCGAGCACCGCCAATCCTGCTGATGATGCAAGTCGAGGACTCGACGCAGTTGAATTCAACTTGGAACATCATTGGTTCTCTGGACCAGACTTTCTCAAAATTTCTACCGACTGGCCATGTAATCCGTCGTTTTCCACCGTTGGAGTCAAATGACCCGGAGATCCGTGAGACTACGTGGGTTGGCCAAGTCCAATTGGTCGATAACGAGCTCAACAAATTAATTGAAAGGAAGTCGAGGATCCACATCATCGTTCGTACTGTCGCCTATATGTTTCGGTTCATTGCCAACGCACGCCAGAACCCGGAGCAGCGGAAGCTGGATGGTCTTTCTGCCGAAGAAATAAGTTCAGCTCGCAACGTTCTCCTTCGATACGCTCAGTCCAACGTTTACCGTGACGAGGTGGATGATTTACGGGCCGGCCGTCAAATCGAAAGCAGCTCCAGCCTCATCAAACTGTCGCCGTATTTGGATCATCGAGGTCTGTTGTGCGTGGGAGGTCGTATCGACAAAGCGCCTCTTCCAATCGACACTCGCCACCCGATCATTCTTCCGCGTCAACAACGTCTAACAGAGCTAATTCTCTTCCAAATGCACCTTGATCGCGCCCATTTGTCGGCAGAGCAACTACATCACGAAGCACGAAGCCAATATTGGATCCCTAAAGGTAGAATTACTGCCCAACGGGTATTCAGCATGTGCTGCCCTTGCAAGAGGAAGTTTGCAAAGGGCTTGAGACCAAAAATGGCCGGTTTACCCAGTTTCCGCTTGAAGACAGGATATCCCGCATTCACGCACACTGGTGTAGATTACTTTGGTCCAATAGACACCACCATTTTCCGACGAATTGTCAAAAGGTGGGGCTGCCTTTTCACATGCCTTACGTCCCGTTGTGTCCATTTGGAGATGGCCTATTCGTTAGACACCAGCTCATTTATCTCGGCACTGGATCGCTTTCAAAATCGCCGAGGTGTTCCGGCTTCGTTCCACAGCGACAATGGAACGAACTTTGTTGGTGCCCAGCGTGAGTTGGCCGAATGTCTACAAAATCTCAATCAACATGCTATCCTTAAACACCTTGGTCGTCAACCAACCAAATGGTCTTCAATCCACCCGTCGCTCCGCACTTCGGTGGTGCATGGGAGCGAATGGTCCGCTCCACCAAGTCGGCCTTAAGATCTGTCTTGGGAAAGCAACGGCTCACCGATGAGATCCTCGTCACCGCACTGTCTCACATAGAAAACGTGCTCAACAGCCGAAAACTCACAGCCACTAGTGATGACCCTTCCGACCCAGAAAGCTTGACGCCAAATCATCTGCTTCTTGGTCGTGCGAATCCCAACGTTCCACCCGACGTCTTCTCCGAAGCTGATTTATGCGCCAAAAAACGGTGGCGAATATCGCAGGCACTCGCAGATCAGTTCTGGTGCCGTTGGATGAAGGAAATAATACCAGGTCTCACGGAGCGTGAAAAATGGTATCAAGACCAACCGAATCTCGAAGTCGGTGATATCGTTGTCTTCATAGATCCGTCCACTCCCCGTGGTGTTTGGCCCACTGGCAAAGTCATCCAAGTCGTCGCCGGAAAGGATGGGATCGTCCGATCGGCCCATATCCAGACGAACGGAACAGAACGTCATCGACCAGTGCATCAACTCCTTCTAATCGAATCCGTCCACGTCAGAGAAGGTGCGACTAACCCAGTAGATCGCAGAGCCGGCGATGTTGGCAACTCAGCGGTTGCCAAAACCGTTAAGTTCGCCGAAAGTACCGAACCCGAACTGGCACCGCCTGAAATAGGGTCAGGGAAATCGGTAACGAAGGGCGGAGCTACCGACGACCCGACATTACAGAACAACGAGCCCACCGGAGCACATGTTGCAGCTCACTAGTTTTTTTCTCCAGTTTTTTCCGGCTCTTTTCCGTCCGTTTTTCCCGTAGTGTTTTTTCTACAGTGTCCCTCCGGAATTTACAAGTGTTTTCTCTTCGCGATACTGGCAGGCAACCAGTATTTTCCTCCCGTACCCCGTACAAATTATCTTTTTTCCCATGTTTAACTGGAGGCTTGAGGAGCACGTGTGGCAACGTGCTCATGGCAAGTCGTACCAGTGTTTCCCAAAAAATCCCGTCTGTCTTTTCGGTTTGTAAAACCGGTGGTTGTGGAGTAGGTACTCCAACGCCACACTCGTTTTTGTCCCACAAATAAATTTACTTGTGTAACCCGTTTTTCTTTCCCGTTTCATTTCTGCTCACGTGCGTAAGGCAACAGGACCTGTTGAAAACTCAATGAATTGGGGCTTGTTTGAGGGATTCAAAAGGGAATGGTCTCTGAAAGGTGTTGGAACACAGTCAGTGGAGCTGGTGAAAACAAAAAGAATTGGGGATTGTTTAAGAGATGCAAAAAGGAACGGTATCTGCAGGGTGGTGAAACACAGTCAAAAGTGAATACAATGTAATGATGGTTGTTTGAGGGAAGCAAAAGGTAACGTTCTCTTAAGGGTGTTGGATTGCAGCCAATGGAGCTGTTGAAAACACAATGAATTGGTACATGTTTGAGGAATGCAAATGGGAACGGTCTCTTAATTATTTGTAAATACTCAATGAATTGGTGGTTGTTTGAGGCATGCAGAATGGAACGTTCTCTGAAATGTGTTGGAATGCAGTCAATGGAGCTGGTGGGAATCCAATGAATTGGTACTTGGTTTAAGAGATGTAAAAGGGACGGTCTCTTAATATTGTTGGAACACAGTCAAAGGAGCTGTCCAGAACACAATATAATAGTAGTTGTTTGAGTGGTGCAAAAGGGAACGGTCTCTTAAAAGTGTTGGACCACAGTAAGTGGAACTGTTGAGAACAGTAAGCAAAAGTGGTTGTTTGAGGGCTCCAAAAGGGAGCGGTCTCTTAAAAGTGTTGGAATGCAGTCAGTAGAGCTGTTGAGTACAAAATGCAGTGGTGGTTGTTTGAGGGGTGCAAAAGGAAATGATCTCTTTAAAGTGTTGGAACGCAGTCAAGGAGCTGTTGATATCAAAATTCAATGGTGATTGTTTGAGGGGTGCAAAAGGGAACGGTTTCTGAAGGGTGTTGAACACAGTCAAAGGAGCTGTTTGAGACACAAAGAATAGGTGGTTGTTTGAGGGATGCAAAAGGGACCAGTCTCTCAATGGTGTTGGAATGCAGTCAAAGGAGCTGGTGAGAACACAATGAATTGGTGCTTGTTTTAAGGAATGCGAAAGGGAACGATCTCTGAAAAGTGTTGGAATGCAGTCAATGGAGCTGTTAAAAAAACAAAGAATATGTGGTTGTTTGAGGGATGCAAAAGGGAACAGTCTCTCAATGGTGTTGGAATGCAGTCAATGGAGCTGATAAGAAGACAGTGAATTGGTGGCTTGAATTGAAGGAAGCAAAAAAACAGTCTATTACAGTTCGTTATTGTATATGTTATTACTTGAAATGTGAATAGTGAAATACTTTTAATAGTTGAGGGCGTTGAAAAATGTACACCGAATATGCGGTTGACGGAGTCCATGTTAACAAAAACGTGTAGATAAATTGTTGAATGCAGTGTTGGGATTGGTTACGGTAAAAAACCACGTGAACGGCATGCAACCAATGGCAGCTTGCGCACACATGAAATTCTCGGACAAACGGACAGATACACAAACAAATCCCGCCCACAAATACCCCCTTCGCTTTTATAAAGGTAGGAGACACTAGTATACGGCGGCCCGTCCCAGGACGGTAATAGGTGAAGTCTAGTATTCAGTCGGACCTGTCCTTAAACCCCTTAATAAACTTAAAGACCTTAATCCATTTAAAGCCCTTTAATCCATTTTAAACTTCTTAATCAATGTTAAGTCGCTGAATCCATGTAAAAACCCTTTATCTACTTTCAACTTAATTATCCACTTGTATCCTCTTAATCTATGTTAAGCCGCTTAGTTTACTTACAACTTATAAATCCACTTAAAGCCCCTAATTCCACGTATTGTCAAGTCGTACCACTCGTTCATGTAAAAAACAATGAAGGAAAAACGAATCATGGTTTGGGCGCCCTTGGGAACTTCCCCCAAGGCCATGCCCATGCTCCTTACTTGGTCCTTTACTTGAAATTTTAGTGCCTTACCAATGCCCGTCTCCTGCCCGTCGTTTCCAACCTGTCCATAATTTTCGCCTTGCCCGTAGGTCTACACCTGCCCGCCGTTTTCCCCCGTCCGTCCTTTTACCCGCCATGTCCGCGCCAATCCGAAAGAAAACGGTTAAGGAGAGAGAGCTTAAGGTTAAGGTCCGTGGAGCTGTTGAAAACACAAAAAATAGGTGGTTATTTGAGGGGTGCAAAAGGGAACGGTCTCTGTAGGGTGGTGAAACACAGTCCAGGGAGCTGTTATGAATACAATGTACAGTAGCTGTTTGAGGGAAGCAAAAGGGAACGGTCTCTTAAGGGTGTTGGATTGCAGCCAATGGAACTGTTGAAAACACAATAATTGGTACTATTTTTAGGGGTGCAAAAGGGAACGGTCTCTTAATTAGTTGTAAGTGCTCAATGAATTGGTGGTTGTTTGTGGGATGCAGAAGGAAACGGTCTCTAAAAGGTGTTGGAAAGCAGTCATTGGCGCTGGTGGGAATGCAATGAATTGGTACTTGGTTCAAGGGATGCAAAAGGGAACGGTCTATTAATATTGTGTGGAACACAGTCAAAGGAGCTGTCCAGTTCACAAAGTTATAGTGGTGTTTGAGGGGTGCAAAACGGAACGGTCTCTTAAAAGTGTTGGAACGCAATCAGGAGAGCTGTTGAGAACAAAATGCAGTGGTGGTTGTTTGAGGGGTGCAAAAGGGAACAGTCTCTTAAAAGTGTTGGAACGCAGTCAGTGGAGCTGTTGAGAACAGTAAGCAATAGTGGTTGTTTGAGAGCTGCAACCACTCAACTTTGCAGGAACGGTCTCTCAAGGGTGTTGAAAAGCAGTCACTACAGCTGTTGAAAACACAAAGAATAGGTGGTTGTTTGAGGGATGCAAAAAGGAACGGTCTCTGAAGATTGCTGGGCCACAGCCAATGGAGCTGGTGAAAACAAAATTAATTGTGGCTTTTTTGAGGGATGCAAAAGCGAATGGTCTCTCAATGGCGTTGGAATGGAGTCAATTGAGCTAATCAGAATACAATGAATTGGTGGTTGTGTGAGGGATGGAAAAGGGAACGGTCTCTGAAAGTTGTTGGACAGCAGTCCTTGGAGCTGTTGAGAACTTAAAAATGTGTGATTGTTGAGTGATGCAAAAGGTAACGGTCTCTAAAGGGTACTGGAAAGCAGTCAATGGAGCTGTTGAGAACACAATTAATTGGGGCCTTGAGTTGAAGAGAAGGAAAAAGGGAAACAGTCTATTACAGTTTGTTACGGTACATGTGTAATTGATTAAAATGTGAATAGGGAATTGTTTACATTCGTTCAGTTTAGTTTATGGCGTTGTAAAATATATGCCGAGATAGCGGTTGACGGCGGACATGTTGGCAAAGACGTGTAGATAAATTGCGGAATGCAGTGTTGGATTGGTTAAGGTGAAAAATCACGTGACCTGCCAGAAACCAATGGCAGCGTGCGCCTACATGAAATTTCTCGGACAAACAAACAGACAGATACAAAAACAAATCCCTCCCACAAATACCCCTTGCGCTTTTATAATAGTAGGAGGACTAGTATACGGATAAGTCTAGTATTATGTCAGACTCGTCCTTAAACCCCTTAATCCACTTAAAGACCCTTAATCCACTTAAAGCCCCTTAATCCACTTAAAGCTTCTTAATCCATGTTAAGCCGCTGAATCCACGTAAAGCCCCTTAATCTACTTACAACTTATTAATCCACTTTAAGCCACTTAATCCACGTATTGTCAAGTCGTACCACTCATACATGTAACAAACAATGGAGGAAAAACAAATCACGGTTGGGCGCACTTGGGAACTTCCCCCAAGGCTATGCCCGTGCTCCTTACTTGGTCCTTTACTTGCAGTTTTAGTACCTTACCAATGCCCGTCCCCTGCCCGTCGTTTCCAACCTGTCCATGTGTTCCGCGGCCTTACCGTAGGTCTACACTTGCCCGCCGTTTTCCCCGTTCTGTCCTTTTACCCGTCCTGTCCGCGCCAATTCGAAAGAAAAAGGTTAAGCCTTGCCGGCGGCAGTTCAAACCCTTTTCGGGTAGTCGAACTTTTTCCATGTAGTCGACCTTTTTCCAGGTAGTTTACCTTTTTCCAGGTAAAAAAAAATCACGTAAACCCCCTCGAACCAATAATAGCGCACGCACAACGATAGTTCCCCGAACAAACAAACAGACAGATACACAAACAAATCCCTCCGACAAATACCCTTTGCGCATGAATAGAAGTAATAGACGATGCCCGCCCCCTGGCCGTCATTTCAAACTTGTTCTTTGTTTCTGCCCTTCCCGCTGGTCTCGCCCAGCCCACCATTTTCCTCCGTCCATCCTTTGACCCGACCTGTCCTCGAATATCCGAAAGAAAAAGGTTAAGCCTAACCGGCAACAGTTCGAACCCTTTTCAGGTAGTCGACCTTTTACCAGGTAGAAAAATTCACGTGAACCCCCTCGAACCAATGGCAGGGCGCACTGGAACAAAAGGGAAAAATCTCTTAATGGTGTTGGAATACAAACAACTTAGCTGTCAAAAACAAATGCAATGGTGGTTCTTTGAGGGATGGAAAAAGGAAATGGTGTCTAAAGGGTGTTGAAACGCAGGCAATAGAATTGAAAAGAAAACATGAATTGGTGCTTGTTTGAGGGATGCAAAAGGGAACGGTCTGTTAAGCAGTTGAAAGAACTCAATGAATTGGTGTGTGTTTGAGGGATGCAAAAGGGAGCAGTCTCTCAAGTGTGTTGGAACGCAGTAAATGGATCTGTTGAGAACACAAAGAATAGTTGGTTGTTTGAGTGATGCAAAAGGGAACGGTCTCTCAAAGGTGTTGGAATGCAGCCAATGGAGCTGTTGAAAACACAATGAATTGGTACTTGTTTAGAACTGCTAAAGGGAACGGTCTCTTAATTAGGTGTAAGTAGTCAATGAATTGGTGGATGTTTGAGGGATGCAAAAGGGAACGTGTTAAGCATTAACAAAGGGCATAAGTCTCGGTGTTTCCGTCTCATAAACATGAGGGATTTCTCTGTATTGATAGGCAGCCATCTGTTAACACAGGGCTCTTACTTACTTAGTTTAAGATATGAATCATTACCTTGAGAAATTGATAGGGTGACACGTAGACAGGATACACACAGTATGAAAGTAGAACAGAGAGTGAGAGAAAAAAGAGAAAGAGCAACGTCGACGTTCTCTACCAAAGGGACGAAAGAACAGAGAACAAAACGTAAGTAGCTCGTATGACTCTTTAAGGGGAAAATACTGTTCTCGGAAGGATTGAAAGACAATACTTCCCCTAAATCCGTACGCATAATAATAAAGGAATAAGAGAAACAAACAAGGTGTGCTTCCCCTTAAACGGAAGCAGATATAAGGAAAGGAAACTAAAATGGGGTGATCACCTTTGATCAATCTTGAAGCAAATCATGTGGCATTTGGCGCACTCCAATTCTTGATCTGTTGAGTTCAAAGCTGACTCTAGCAAGCGGCTTTGTGAGAATGTCGGCTAGCTCGTCTTTGGAGGGGACATGAACCATTTTCAATTTGCCGGTCTCGTACTGCATTCGGATGTAGTGATGTTTCAACTCAATGTGTTTGTTTCGTTCGTGGAACACAGGGTTGAGTACCGTCCGGATTGCGCTCTCGTTATCACACATGAGAGCAGTTGGTTGCGTTTGCTTGAATCCAAGTTGGTCAAGGAGGTTTCTTAGCCACACAATCGAGCGAGATCCGAGGCCAGCTGCATAGTACTCCGCCTCACAAGTTGATTGCGCCACAGATTTCTGCAGGTGACTGTTCCAAGCGATTGGACCACCGTTGAACATGAAGAGGGTGCCACTAGTTGACCTTCTGGTGTCGGGACAGGCTGCGAAGTTAGAATCTGTATAGGTGACGAGCGTATTGGTGAGTTGGTCTCCTCCGTAGCACAGTCCGTAGTCCATGGTCCCGGCCAGGTAGGACAGAGATCGTTTGACTGCCTCCCAGTGAGGCTTGCCTGGATCTTCACAGTACCTAGAGACGGCGGTGATTGCGTACATCAATTCAGGTCGAGTCATCCTTGCTACATACAATAGCCCGCCAATACCTCCGCGGAAGAATGTTGAGTCAATAGGCTCCTTGTTGCTTTTCTTGGGACAATCCATCAGTGTCAGATGAGAGTTTGGGTCGGCAGGAGTGCTGATCCTGTCATTCTGAATCTGTCCAGCAGGGTTTGAATGAAACTTCGTTGATGAACGTAGAGCTTGTGCTCCTTTCTGTTCCTGATGATTTCGAGTCCAATAAAATTTTCAGCTTCTCCGGAAGTCATCTCAAAGTGAGTTTCGAGATAGCTTATGATCGAATGTGACCTTGCTTTCGTCTTGGTGGCGAGAATGCCGTCGTCAACCCATAATCCAAATATTGCGAAGTCCTCGGGATCATCGCCGATGAAGTAATATTAGCATGGGTCGGCGGTGGAGCGAGTGAGACCAAATAGAGTCAGGAAGTGATGAAACTTTTCATTCCATTTCCTTGATGCCTGTTTCAGGCCGTACAGTGGTCTCAGTAGGTGGCACACGTACTTCTCCTTCCCCAGATAGATGAAACCTTCTGGTTGTTGGACATATAACTCTTCCTCGAGGTCACCATACAAGAAAGCGGTCTTCACATCGACCTGATGAAGTTCGAGGTTTAGTGCTGCTGTTATGGCTAGTAGCAGCCGTAATGAGTCGTGCTTGATGACTGGTGCGAAGACTTCAGCCTCGTTGTAATCGACTCCTGGAACTTGAGAAAAGCCCTTAGCCACGAAGCGAGCCTTGTAGATCTTCCCCCTCGTCTTTGTGGCAGGTTTGATTTTGAAGGTCCACCTGGATTGGAAGACAGAGCGATCTGGAGGCAATAGGACAAGGTTCCAAGTACCAGTTTTGATTAGGGAATCATATTCCTTTGTGCAGGCTTCCATCCATTCGGGCGCTTCACTGGATAGGAGAATGGCGTCTCTGTAGTGGTTCGGCTCTTCTCCCTGCTCAAGAGCAGCCAACATACCGATAGTTTCCGTTCTCTCTGGATTCGGTGATGCGGGGAAACGAACGGAGGTGCTTTGTGTTGGTCATCCTCTCGCTGAGTTCGAATGCGGACGGATCGACGAAGTCCAATAGTTGGAGGCCCGGATGATGTGTGATGTGGATGAGGTTGATCACGGAGGAAGGGTGGTAGTTGTGACATATCCGATCCAGCATCAATTGGCGCGACTTCAAGCTTATCCATTGAGTGTGATGTGTCGTTGGTTGCTGCTGTGGGTATGATCAGTCGATCCTCAACTTGATCGATAGCAACTTCCTCCTCGTCATCGGCTATTTGGTCTCTGATGTCCTCGCAGGTTGAGAACACGTCGCCGCCCATTTGAATATCAGCAGTCGGGAGACGAGGTGTATAGTAGTGATCGATCGGGGAGACGTCTCGACTGACATTCACTTTTCCAGTTGAAGGGTCCCAGTACCGATCCCCTTTCTGTGTGTCTGAGTTGCCGACAAAGATGCACAAGTGAGCCTTGACGTCTAGCTTCTGTCGCAATTGACTCGGAATGAGGACGTAGAACTCTGATCCAAATGCTCGCAGGTTGGATACATCTGGCTTGCGTCCGTACCATAGCTCGAATGGTGTTTTGGTAGGATTTGCAGAAGAAAGGACACGGTTGAGAGTGTAGACGACGCAGGTAGTGGCTTCGGCCAGAGGGTGAGTGGGATGTTCTTGTTAGAGTAGAGGAGGGCACGAACTAGTTGTACGATGGTGCGATTGTCTCTTTCAATGGCATTTTGCTGAGGAGAGTAGCGACAGGTCGTTTGATGCCGGATTCCCTTGCTATTCAGCCATGGATCAAGCAGCAGATATTCGGTGCCTCCATCGCTGCGAAACTCTGTTACTAGTTCGCCCGTTTGAGTGTGGAGAAGAGCTATGAAGGCCTTGCAATGCTCTGGGACTTCCGATTTTTGCTTGATGAAGTGGACGGCTCGAAAGTTGCTGTATTCGTCCCTGAATAGCAAATAGTACCTGGCTCCACCCAGGCTTTTGATTTGCATAGGCCCACATACATCACTGAATATCAGCATGCCGATCCTGGTTGATTTGGGGGAGATGCTGGTTTGAAACGGCTTTCTACTCATCTTTGCTGTAATGCACTCATGGCATCGTTCGAGCGGTGGTTGCGATCCTGGGGGCAGATCGAATCCATCAACGGCCCTGATCTTCGCCATCTTGATGAGTGTGGGATAGCTGATATGCACAAAGATTTGATGCCATTTTTCAATTGACTTTGACGATGCTATGGGGCGTGCAATGGAGGCGACGTCTGTTGGAATTGTGATTTCGAGTTCGTATAGCGTGTCACCTGTTCGTCTTGCTGTGAATTGGATGGCTTGACCTTGAATGATGTAGGCGTACGAGCGGAAAAATATCACTTTTGCATTTTCTTTAGTAAGGGCTCCAGTGGATATGAGGTTGATGCCTAATCCTGGAGCAAAGAGGACATCGTGGAACGTGATTGGTTTGATCGTGCCATTGACATGAGTGAGGGCACGAATCTCTCCTTTTCCCAGAACTTCAATTCGGTGATGTCCGATGCCGCCGATCCATCGTGTTTCAGGTTGAATCTCCTTAAAGTTGGTAAAGAATCGTCGTTGAAACGACATATTTTTTGTTGCGCCTGAGTCTAGAAAGAATTTGTCGTGAGATCCAGTTGGGATGGATTGGTCTGCTGCGGCTTTGCCGTCTACATCCTCTGTGTCTTCTGCCTTGGCGGATTCGGCTTCCGGATTCTCGGCCTTTTCCTTCCAGCATTCGTTCTGCCAGTGACCAGTGCCGTTGCAGTTCCAGCATTTTCCTTGTCTTCGTGGTGAGCCGTTGGCCTCAGCGAATCTAAAGTTGCGATTTCCGAATCCCCTTCCTCTCCCCCTTCCTCTTGGGTAGGGTCGAAATCGTCTATCAGCTCCTCGGTTAGAGTTCGAGTTTGAAGCCGAGCGTGATGACTGCTGTGGTGCCTCTCCAAAGAATGCCTTGTCATCTGTACTTTTCTGTCCGCCACTCCTCAGATTCGTTCTTTCTTCATGACTGCAAAGTCTAGTTGTGAGGTTTGCCAGCGTCCTCTCATCCTTGGCAGTGCTCTCCCATGATGTGATGAAGTTGTCGTAGCTCGGAGGCAATGAGGTGAGAATTCTGTTGATAATCTCATCCTCAGTAGTCTGGCCGCCGGCGTCTTTGTAATTCTTAGCGAGCAACTTAATTGCCTCGATATGTGTTCTGACAGAGTGATCTGCCTTGAACTTGTAGTTGAGAAAAGCCTGGTTCAAAGACTGCCTTCTTTCGGCAGTTCCTTGCTGGTACTGGCTCGTGATGGAGAGCCACATTGCATTGGATGACTCGCAGGTCAGAAGTGACTGTTGTTGTTCCTCATTGCATGTGTCGAACAGAAAACGCTGGGCCAAGATGTCATCTTTGATCCATTTGGTTACCTCTGCGGCGTTGGTTTCAGTCGCTGCAGGTTTTAACTTATTGCTTTCCACAATTGGGGCCAAGTCGCGTTCCTTCAATCGAAGGAATACACTGAATTTCCAGACAGGAAAATTCTGACCGTTGAAATTGACTGTTTTGAGGCCCGTCTCCTCCTTGAGACTTGAGCTTGCCATCTTTGTCGCTTGGTTATTGCAGGTTCAGCTGTGCTGGGCCCATAACCTGTTAAGCATTAACAAACGGCATAAGTCTCGGTGTTTCCGTCTAATAAACATGAGGGATTTCTCTGTATTGATAGGCAGCCATCTGTTAACACAGGGCTCTTACTTACTTAGTTTAAGATATGAATCATTACCTTGAGAAATTAATAGGGTGACACGTAGACAGGATGCACACAGTATGAAAGTAGAACAGAGAGTGAGAGAAAAAAGAGAAAGAGCAACGTCGACGTTCTCTACCAAAGGGACGAAAGAACAGAGAACAAAACGTAAGTAGCTCGTATGACTCTTTAAGGGGAAAATACTGTTCCCGAAAGGATTGAAAGACAATAGAACGGTCTCTGAAAAGTGCTGGAACGCAGTCAGTGGGGCTGTTGAGAACAAAATGCAGTGGTGGTTGTTTGAGGGGTGCAAAAGGGAACGGTCTCTTAATGGTGTTGGAACACAGTCAAAGTAGTTGGCCAGAATCCAATGAATTGTTGGCTGTTTGAGGGATGCAAAAGTTAACGGTCTCTTAAGGAGGATGGAACTCAATTCAATTGAGCTGTTGAGAAGCCAATGAATTTGTGGTTGTTTGGGGGATGCAAAAGGGAACAGTCTCTGAAGGGTGTTCGAAAACAGTCAAAGGAGCTGTTGAAAACACAATGAATTGGGGCTTGTTTGGGGGATTAAAAAGGGAACGGTCTCTGAAAGGTGTTGGAACACAGTCAATGGAGCTTGTGAAAACAAAATGAATTGGGGCTGGTTTTAGGGATGCAAAAGGGAACGGTCTCTGAAGGGTGGTGAAACACAGTCAAGGGAGCTGTAATGAATACAATGTAAAGGTGGTTGTTTCAGGGAAGCAAAAGGGAACAGTCTCTTATGTGGGTTGGATCGCAGCCAATGGAGCTGTTGAAAACACAAAGAATTGGTACTTGTTTGAGGGATGCAAAAGGGAACGGTCTCTTTATTAGTTCTAAGTACTAAATGAATTGTTGGTTGTTTGATGGACGCAGAAGGAAACGGTCTCTGAAAGGGGTTGGAATGCAGTCAATGGAGCTGGTGGGAATACAATGAATTGTTGATTGGTTTAAGGGATGCAAAAGGGAACGGTCTCTTAATGGTGGTTGAACGCAGTCAATTGAGCTGTTGAGGACACAGAATAAGTGGCTGTTTGAGCGATGCAAATAGAAGCTGTCTCAATGGTGTTGGAATGCAGTTAAAGGAGCTGTACAAACACAAGGAATTGGTGGTTGGTTAAGGGAAGCAAAAGGAAACGGTCTCTCAAAAGTGTGGGAACGTATTCAATGGAGCTGCTGAGAACAAAAAGCAGTTGTGGTTGTTTGAGGGGTGTAAAAGGGAACGGTCTCCTAAAAGTGTTGGAACGCAGTCAGGAGAGCTGTTGAGAACAGTATCCAATAGCTGTTGTTTGAGGGCTGAAAAAGGGAACGGTCTCTTAAAAGTGTTGGAACACAGGCAGTGGAGCTGTTGAGAACAAAATACAGGGGGGGCTGTTTTAGGGGTGCAAAAGGGAACGGTCTCTTAAAAGTGTTGGAATGCAGTCAGTGGATCTGTTGAGAACAGTATGCAGTGGTGACTGTTTTAGGGGTGCAAAAGGGAACGGTCTCTTAAAAATGTTGGAACACAGTCAGGGGAGCTGATGAGAACAGTATCCAATAGCTGTAGTTTCAGGGCTGCAAAAGGGAACGGTCTCTTAAAAGTGTTGGAACGCAGTCAGTGGAGCTGTTGAGAACAAAATGCAGTGGTGGTTGTTTCAGAGGTGCAAAATGGAACGGTCTGTTAAGGGTGTTGAAACCCAGTCACTGGAGCTGGGAACAACATAGTGAATTTGTGGTTGTTTGAGGGATGCAGAAAGGAACGGTCTTTGAAGATTTATGGAATGCAGTCAATGCAGTCAACATAAAGAATGTGTGATTGTTGAGTGATGCAAAAGTAAACGATCCCTCAAAGGTGTTGGAATGCAGTCAAGGAAGCTGTGAACAACAAAATGAATTGGGGCTGGTTTTAGGGATGCAAAAGGGAGCGGTCTCTCATTGGTGTTGGAATGCAGTCAATGGAGCTAATCAGAATACAATGAATTGGCGCCTTGAGAAGAAGGCACCCGTCTTTTCATAATACGTAATATTTGGCACGGTTTTCTGGACTTTAGGTTTAGATAGCATCCGATGAATAATATTAGGAGTTGAAGCTAGATTTAAAGCTGCTCAGCTGAGTCAGACTTCAAGCATAGCTTCCACCACCAACTCAATACTACTCAACCTCGTTATTTACCAATATTTAGATAGAGATAAGAAGACTTTTGAGAAGATCACTACTCTCGTTTTTAGTCCAGCTCCTACTAACTACTTTTTCAACACCCCCAACCCTTGTTTTACAGAGTCACCATCAACCCGACGTTAGAATACGTTAGAATACCATGAATAAGGGAGGAGTCAACCCGACGTTAGTATATGAGGAATAAGGGGTGAGTCAGAATACTAGAAATAAGGGATAAAAACATATATTTCTTAATGGAGTCGAGAGAAAAGGTAAACACAAATTCTACGCAGAAGGAAATGAAGGGGAAATGATGTATGCGACGTTTAAGCGTACAAACTCGTGACAACTCCCTCCTCGAAAAAAATGATCGACCCGATCATCGAGGAAGATTAAACAAATAAAACAGAGATGTTAATACTGATGGCCTGAACGAAGGTTGCCGTAAATAAGACGAGGAGTAGGAGCCAAAGTAGAAGTAGGGTTAGGAAGGGAATCAAAATTCTCGACCCGATCATTGAGGAAGAATAAACAAATAAAATAAAGATGTTAATACTGATGGCCTGAACGAAGGTTGCCGTAAATAAGACGAGGAGTAGGAGCCAAACTAGAAGTAGGGTTAGGCAGGGAATCAAAATTCTGCGACCACTCCGTTCGTGATTTTCTCAATGTCAGGGTGACCTACAGTCAAACCACTCACACCCTCAGCGATCACACCGCCCGTGGTACTCACAGGATCACATGAAATAGGTGGAAAAGGAAGAGAATTTGGAATAAGAGTACGGGGAATAAAAGGTTTGAAATTACATACATGAACATGATCAATACGTTTCTTCTTATCCCGGGTACTGCAAACACCATAATTGACGGCAGATACTTTTTCGACAATAAGAAAAGGGCCATGGAAAGAATGCATCAATTTGTCTGATCGGCCCTTCTTCCGAGTAGGGCGTTGAACCCAGACAAGGTCACCAGCAGCATACCATTTCTTTTGACGGAGAGCGTTGTAACGGATGCGCTGGTGATGTTGAAAAAATAACAATCTTCTTTTAACTTGTTCCCGAATAATAGGTATCCGATGGATGAATTGAAGGGGATCACGTGAACGGAAATTAGGACTATTCCCCAAGGCGAAGTCAATAGGTAGAACTGCTTCGCGACCGTAAAGCATTAGAAAGGGCGTCATTCCGGTAGATTCTTGTCTGCTAGTGTTGTAGGCAAACACAACATGATCAATCACATCATCCCAATTGGAATGAGAAGAATTCACAAACATGGAGAACATCTCAGCAAAGGTGTGATTAAAACGTTCCACGAGTCCATTACATTGGGGATGAGATGCCGTGGTGATAAGATGATTGGTTTGCATACTGCGGAATAACTCTTTGGCAAATCCGGAGAGTAAACAACTTCCACGATCTCAGATCACGTTGAGCGGGGCTCCATGTTGTAACAGGACACGATGAATAAAGAAGTTGACAACTTTGATGGTGTTTGCGGATGGAACAGCTTTCGCAATAACCCATTTAGTTAAAGATCTATAACAATAATCACATGACGATTCCCATCTTGAGACAAGGGAAAAGGCCCAATAAGGTCAAGACCAACTTTTTCGAATGGTTGTTGAACCGAAATGGGTTCCAGGTAGCCCACGGGTCGTTCTTGTAGTTGTTTCTTTGACTGACATTCAACACACGACTTTACATAATGAGTAACATCTCGAGTTCGTTTAGGCCAAAAGAAACGTTGATTGATTTTGAACAAAGTCCGCGAGACTCCCAAATGGCCCGCGGTGATATCATCGTGGCAAGCTAAGAGAACTTGCTTGATTAGTTGAGGCGGCTAACAGAGTCGTTGAAAAACACGACCACGAAAAACAACTCTGTGATATAATACACCACGGATCAGTAGAAAATGGCGAATCTTCCGCCGCGTTGAATAATTCGGATGAGGTTTCTTGAGTTCTTCTATCAGATTTTTCCACCAGCTGGAGTTTTGTTGTAATAGGGAAATATTAGAGTCAGGAAGAGACAAAGGAGAGAATTGACAAAGTAGCATGGGAATTTCAGATTCAATTTCCGGAGATCCAACAGGGTGACGAGATAAAACATCAGCATCGGTATGAAGACGTCCGCTACGATAAACAATGTCGATGTCGAGATCTTGAAGTTGAAGACTCCAGCGTGCTAGACGGCCAGCAAGATCTTTTTTACGAATGAGCCAATAGAAAGCGTGATGATCCGTAATAACTTTGATTTTCGTTCCCCACACAAATATTTTGAATTTTTGCAGTGACCAGACCAAAGCCAAACATTCCTGTTCGGTGATGGAATAATTCCGTTCAGCAGAACTTAAAAGACGACTAGCATACGACAATACTCTTTCCCCATCGGCCTGTTGTTGAAGAAGTACTGCTCCAACACCATAACTGCATGCATCACAGTGAATTTCCATGGGTAAGTCGTAATTGGGATAGCCAAGAATAGGCGGGTACAATAAGGCAGTTTGAAGAGTAATGAAGCTAAGTTCATGTGCATGAGACCAGATGAAGACATGACCCTTTTTTGTAAGATCAATAAGTGGGCGAGCGATGACGGCGAAATTCTTGATGAAACAGCGATAGTAAGAACACAATCCAATGAAACTCTGAACTGTTTTTACGGAACAAGATCTTGGGAACTGAGACATAGCCTCCACTTTAGCCGGATCTGGTGAAATTCCGGCCGCACTCACAATATACCCCAAAATTTTAAGACTGGTTGCCCCAAAAGTACATTTAGACAATTTCAGTTTAAGATTAGCTCCAGACAAACATTTAAGTACGGCTTCTAGTCATTGGAGATGTTGTGGGATATAATATAAGACAATTATTCCATTTCAGTCCAGCTAACAAAACATCCATCATTCGTTGAAATGTACTGGGCGCATTCGTTAGCACAAAAGGCATAACTTTAAATTGGTAGAGCCCATTGTTAGTAACGAAAGCCGTTTTTTCACGATCTTCTGGTTTCATTTGTACTTGCTAATATCCAGCTTGCATGTCCATGATGGAGAAATACTGCGAACCTTCTAACCGACTTAAGGCGTCGTCAATCCTGGGTAATGGATACACATCTTTAGTTGTAATAGAGTTCAGTCACCGATAGTCCACACAAAATCGCCACGTTCCGTCCGATTTTCTAACCAACACCACCCGGGTAGGAAATAATACTGACCATTCTTAATCCGATGTTGATTTTAGGTCGGTTCACATCGTAAATGCGTTATAAGTTACATGAGATTGGTCCATGGTTGGAAAAATATTGGAATGTGGTTTTTCAAAAACCAACTCAATTCCATCCTGGGTCATTCTTAGAAAGTTGAGTTTTATTGATGCATGTATCCCGCTACTAAACCAATGTCAATACAATTTTGAACCTTTGCTGTTGTTCGATATCGACTAGCCAATAATAATCCAATGTCCAAAACCCAAATTTCAACGATTTATATATCCCAATATTTATCCAATGTCAATACAATTTCGAATTTTTGATGCTGTTCGATATCGAAATGCCAATATTACCCAAAGTCAGAAATTCAAGTTTAAACGATATATATATCCATATACTAATCCAATGTTGGTACAATTCTAAATTTTAGCTGCTGTTCGATATCGAAATGCCAATAGTGCCCCAAAGTAAAAAACCCATGTTCAAACGATATATATATCCATATACTAATCCAATGTTGGTACAATTTCAAAATTTTGCTCTTGTTCGATATCGAGATGCCAATAGTAACCCAAAGTCAGAAATCCAAGTTTAAACGATATTTATGTATCCATATACTAATCCAATTTTGGTACAATTTCAAATTTTTGCTCTTGTTCGATATTGATTAGCCAACAGTAAACCATTGTCAGAAATTGATGTTTATCTCCCGATACTAATCTAATGTTGAAACAATTTCGAATTTTTGCTGTTGATCGATATCAATTTGACAATACTAAACCAAAATTAGGAAAAAAAAATTAAATGATCTATATATTCCGATACTAATCCAATGTCGATACAATTTCGAATTTATGTTATTGTTCGATATATACCCGGGCAGGAAACAACATTCGCCAAAATTAATCCGATGTTCGTATAGGCTTGGATTGATGCACAAAAATACAAGCTTTCTATTGGCAAGCCAATGCTCGGCCAATGATGGAATTCTGCACTTATATCAGTTATCGAATGACGAGACTAGGTAACATCGTAGGACCTATGTTAAAAATTCCTCGCTAAAATTAAACCAGGTTCCAAAAACCAGTTCCAAAAACAGGGTTTTACCGTTCCCCGACTTCTACCCCAAAACTATACATATATACATACATACCAATAATATTATCGTTAAACAACAACAAAAATTCTTATCGCATTGGCATTGGGTTGGTATCGTGGTATAAAGATCGTTTAATCTTGTTTGTCCAATATTGGCTTATAATTGGCTAATGGATATCAATCAAGAGCAAAAAATTCAAATTATACCAGCATTGGATTAGTATATTGTAAAGAATGCATCAGCTCACTCTTTCTTGGAAAAATATCCTCCCTCTCATTCCTCCGGGTCATTTCCAACTTGAGTCACCAAACCTTGTCCATTTCTGTTATGTCACTACTGATAAAATTATCCCGGATAAACACTGCTCGCCAATGTTCTACCAAAATACATTTATAACATTGGTTCGTTGTTCAATTTTTAACATTGATACAACGTTGTTTTTCGCTGTTATTGGCTGAAGATCAGAATCGCACATCGGCCCGGGTAATTTCCAACTTGAGTCGCCAAACCTTATCCATTTCTGTTATGCCAATATTGATAAATTAATCCCGGATCAACACTGCTTGCCGGTGTTCTACCAAAATACATGTGTATTATTGGCATAGCAGAAATGGACAAGGTTTGGCGACTCAAGTTGGAAATGACCCGGGCCGATGTGCGATTCTGATCCTGAACCAATGGCCGATTCTGTATCGGCAACAACATTGGACCTAGATAAAATTCCTACCCGGGCCACAGGAGCAGCAAAAGGACCTTTTGACGGTTCAATGACGTCGTCTCGCAGCATATCTCCAACCTGCTTTTCCATGATGTCTTGCTGCTTCCACGCACTTGCATAGGGTTGTTGATGGGTGGGTAAATTATCTCCTATATCGATCCCGTGTTGAACAAGATTAGATGAATCCAGGTCACAATCAGATGCTGCAAAACACTTAGTATTGGCCCGAAGTAGATGCTGAAACTTCTCTTGATCAGGTGTCGATAGTTCTTGATTAATGGAGCTTGTAAAGTCAAGATCTTCGGTGGTTTTCGCAGCCAAACAAGAATTTTCCGAAAACTCCTCCGCCTCAAAAACCTTCCCCAATGCTGCACCTTCTGGAATCCATTGAGGAGAGTCTGAAAAATTGGTGAGTTGAACAGCAGCAGGCAATGATCCATTGAAATAACAAAGTCGTCCACAAGACAATCCATGGTCATTCATGAGTTTAGGTGAAGGCTCAATCATGCGTAAGCTTGCAGCCGCCTCCTCCATCTGAGTTACACCACCGATTTTTACATGAATAATGGAATGAGGCGGAATTTGGTAAGACGCTTTACAAAAAAAAAATTTGATAGCTTTGGTACTGGATCACAATCAATATTTGCGAGCTCAAACAAGGCCTGTTCTTCTTCATAATTAATGTTGATATTCTTCAATTGGCGAAGAGCATTGTTCCCCAACAACAGTTGATATCCATTGATTCCAAACACTAAACCCGTAACATGAATTTTTTATTTTCCAATTAGGATATCCGTTTCGACAGTTCCCTCAACATCAGCTCGTTTTCCACCAGCTAATAGAACACTGGGGCCAGACCGTTCTGCTACAGGGATTTGTAATAATTTACATAATTCAGGAGAAAACCCCGTAATACCTGATCCGGTATCAAAAAAAGCTTCAACAGGTTGATTTTTACAGAAGACTTTTTTGAGAACCAACAGAGATCGGTCCATAGAGGGAATAGTGAAGACTGATGGGTTGGCATGATCCCTTCCAACCAACCCTAAACGTTTGATGGCGCGGTTGTACTTTTCTCCTTATTTCTCGGATTTCCACGTTGGTCGCATGTATTGGCCAAATGAGTCGAACTATTACAGATGTAACATTTGCGAACTTGTAGATCGGGACAGCTACGACCGATATGTCCCGCTTTGTTACAACGGAAACAAATCGGCTCACCGCTAACGGTTCTTTTAAATGCGGATGGAAGCATTTCTCGAAGTTGATCGTTAAGATTCCGTCCAATTTCTTTTACTTCGTTACCAATTTCTTTTTTTAAGTCCTTTAGGGTGCCTTTTAATTCTTCCCGCATTTCCGATGCAAAATCTTTTTTAAATTGCTGCAACTCTTCCTTGGTGACAAAAATGGTGATGGTGAATGAACTACAGGGGTTTGTTATGTCATTACAGGAATTCCGGGGGAGTTAATAGCTGGTTGGGCCAGAAGATTCGCCTGACATTGAATTTGAACTAGTTTCATGAAGTCTTGCGTGTTGTGTTCATCGGGTTTGAGAAAAGGATAAATCTTCTTAACCAATGATCGATTTAGGCCACGAAGTAAGTGCTGTACTTTACTTCCTTCACTCTTTTGTGGGTTGACACAAGAACAAAGATAGATAACATCATGGCAATAACTGATGGCTAGTTCTTTTTCACCTTGATATCGAGAGCGTATTTTTTTTCCAAATCTAGCTCGTAGTTCGGAGGTTTAAACGCAATTAAAAACTTGGCACGAATTTCCCCGAACAAAATTGGGCGGGGTACAACACGTAAATACCATCTGCGTGCGGTACCATCAAGACTCATACCAAAATTGTTGAGTTTTTGTATAGGACTCCAGCCGTTATATCTTGAAATTTCTTCAAAGCGGAAGAGCCAGTCTACCGCGTCTTCTTGTGGATCACTCCTAAAGATGGGAGAATCCCGTTCTCGGTGTCTTGGTACGTGAACATCTTCATGAGTTGGTGGCCTGGACCGAACAGGAACATGATCTTCAATGTGAAATGCGTTCCGGATACGTGGAACAGGAATATCAACGTCATTCTCACGAAATAAAACTTGGCGTCCTTCCATTTCAGCACAATAGAACTTCTCCTTTTAACACAGTGTCAAACCAGATTGCGAATCTAAACCATACCCTGCATCTCCACCATGTCACGGTTTTCTGGACTTTAGGTTTAGATCGCATCCGATGAATAATATTAGGAGTTGAAGCTAGATTTAAAGCTGCTCAGCTGAGTCAGACTTCAAGCATAGCTTCCACCACCAACTCAATACTACTCAACCTCGTTATTTACCAATATTTAGATAGAGATAAGAAGACTTTTGAGAAGATCACTACTCTCGTTTTTAGTCCAGCTCCTACTAACTACTTTTTCAACACCCCCAACCCTTGTTTAACAGAGCCACCATCAACCCGACGTTAGAATACGTTAGAATACCATGAATAAGGGAGGAGTAAACCCGACGTTAGTATATCAGGAATAAGGGGTGAGTCAGAATACTAGGAATAAGGGATAAAAACATATATTTCTTAATGGAGTCGAGAGAAAAGGTAAACACAAATTCTACGCAGAAGGAAATGAAGGGGAAATGATGTATGCAACGTTTAAGCGTACAAACTCGTGATAATATATAGGAATAATAGGTATTATATATTTTATAGCAATAATCCGTAGTAATACGTATACTGTTTACGAATTAATAAGAAAGTTTGTGTTGGCTAGATGGTTAAGTATTGAATCGTTAAAAGACCGGAAAAGAATCGAATCTTTGTAAGACCCTATCCTTTAGCATTGGCGTATTTATCGTCTGCACGTTAAGACGCAGTCTCAGAGACCTTATTGTCACGATCAGCAAAAACTGATCGAACGATCAAATCGATCTCGATCAGAAATCGATCACCACAAGTCTGAACTTATACAATTATACCAGAACAAGATTTGAAACATGCGCCTTATTCTTACTAATCCAGTGCTATACCGCTGAGCTACCCAGTAATTCAATGATACGTTTATTTACACATCGTATAAACCGTTCTGAACATGTTATTTAATAACGAATAATAGATCGTTAGCGTAGATTTATAATAATAATAATAAATCCATTCGTAGAAATAATCGAATCAACTAGTATTACGTTAAATACACAAAACAATTTAATCAAAATAATTTTAGTGAAGTTTTACTTAACTATACATGCTAGTCAGACTAGAAATAGAAATACTACACTTTACTAAACTTTAGTTTTTAACGTTTAATAATTGTTAAATACTAAGGTAAAAAGTAACTTTTACTTTACATAAACGTAATTTATTAATAAAAACTAAAAAATTCTTACTTTCGCTAAATTTGAATCATAGATATCAATAATACCAATCCAGTGTTATACCACTAAGCTAACCAACACTATTCGTTTAACTATTGCAGATTATATAAACCATTTAATACATGATATAATACCATTTAATGACGGCAACATGCCTTACTACGTTTGGCAACATTGTGATTCTAAAATAACTATTATTCTGTCAATCAGTAGAATACAGAACAGGGTCGAGACCGTCACCGCTACATCCCAGTGGGACTATCCCGGCCCTCTGATTGGCTCTCTCAACCCTTATACCCTTCCATGTATTTCTGCTTTCCGCTCCCATATTTTCCTGATGCACACAGCGTGGTTTTCCGTGGGAGTGGAGTTCGCGCTTTGATTTGTTTGTTTCCTTGTGTATTTATATTATTTACATTTATTGTTTGCTGTTTGTTAAGTTTTACAAATACAAAATTTTTACTTATATCAATTGTTTTTTTTCATTTTATATAATAGACTGAATTAAGTACCGGTGTGTTTTCTTAAATTAGTGTAAATTGGGCCATAGGCACTAGAGCAGTAAAACATCCTACGTTGCACGTTCTCCACAAATGCGAAAATCTCATTTGTGTCGAAGTTATATAGCTCTTCACAAGGGCTATCCATTTCTGTATAATTTATTTAAAAATATTTATACAAAAAAATGTTTTAAAACAATGAAAATTGTTCCTTAAGTCTATAGGATCGAGTATATCTCTAGAGCGCAAAAACTACAAAAAACGTCTTGTCCAAAATTTTTTTGTTTATTAAAATTATCTTAATTTTTTACAGAAATGGATAGCCCTTGTCAAGAGCTATCCATTTTTGTAAAATTTATTAATTTTCGTCTTATAATTTTCCCGCAAAAAATTATTTAAATTTAACGTATTATTGGGGGGGGTGGGGATTACCGGATACCCGCTTAACCGCACCGACCTACCTGAAAAATGGCAAATCGGTTTACTCTTCCAATAAGTAAGCTTTAAGCAATATTTTTTCAGAAATGGATAGATCATATCAAGATATGTCCACTCCTATAATTGTTAAAATTTTTGGACTTATAGTTTTCCCGATTCTCTCAAAATCGGGTTTTGAAACGGTTTTTCTCCGGCCCGCACCAACCCAGTTGCCCATGGGTGATAATTCACAATAAATCTAATTGAAACATACCGATGTTTAATTCATTCTTGTTTTATAAATTGAAAAGCGATTTAATAAAGGTGTAAATAGTGTATTAGAATAAATTACAAACAATAAAAGTAAACATAAATAGTATAAATAAACACACGAAAAATAAACAAATGAAGGCGACAGCCCGACGAAAAAATCCACACACGCCCCACACACACCACACACCACAAGCAAAAGGGGTGGAGAGGCTTTAGGGTGAGGAGAAGGAGAGAGCCAATCAGAGGGCCGGAATAGTCCCACTGGGTATTGATGGCAACCTAGTTATTTTTGAAACTAAGTATTACTATTACTTTTTACCGAGTTTTCGAAAAAAAGTAGGTAATACTATTACTAAATACCTAGTTTTATAAAATTACTAGGTAAAGTAGTGGCCGAAAAACTAGGTACTAGGTAATAGTAAAAAGTAGCGGCAAGAAATCTAGGTAGTAATAAAAAACTAGGTAGTAATTTAAAACTAGGTAACCTAGTTATACCTAGTTTTTAAAATACTATAAAAATTAAATGACAATACGAGCAGTTTGATTCTTTGATTATTCTTTCTGTATTTCTTCTACAACTTGAGTTTTGAATAAGTTATGAATCTAAATTTCTGTTAAACCGGCACAGAGTTTCAGATTCAAGCAAAACGGAAGAAACGTTTGTTTTTTTCCCTTTGCAGGAAAGGCCACTACACGAGAAAAGACGCTCTGCTGATGCGGAAGTTGCGGGCATGGCCTGGTACTGCAAGGCAATTGGTGCTAGAGTGGGAAATCTACCCAATTTCTCTTTCCAAAATTGAAGGACATCACATTTTTGGCTGAATTCTCCTTTGTCGATCATTAAGATGTAATCTTGAACTTCTTGTTTCAACTCCTCCTCTTTTGATACGGTAGCTGGAAGTGATGGTGTGTTTACAAGCCTTCGCCTCTTGAAATGCTGAGGTTTATCTGTAGATTAAAGGAAGAATCAGTTAATTTTCGAAATTCTATTCAGGTGCAGCTTGCAACAGTTGCAAGTGAAATAAAGTTGACTCACTTTAGGATGTGACAATTCCAATGAAAAAATGCTAGACAAACTAAATAAGTCCCTGCAATACAATTAAATACATTACAAAACTAACAAATGCTTGTAAAATAGCCATTTATTTCATATTCATACTTAAACTTTGAGTTATTCAGGTGCAGAATTGCATGTAATTTCCAATAAACAGTAGATAGACTGATAGACTAACTCAGTCAGGCGTCAGGCTCTGTCAGGGAAAGGGAAAAAAGGAAACAAATGAATAGCGATAAGCGACAAATTACAATTAACAGAAATTTTGAGTTTTTAATCATTTGACAACAGTGTAAAAAAAAAGTCAAATTACCTAGGTAATGTTTTTCTTATTAATAGGTATTTTTTTTTTAAACTAGGTTTTACTATTACTAAGGTAGCCCGGAGAGAAACTAGGTAAAGTAGAACTAGGTAAAGTAGTGAAAAAAAAACTAGGTATTACTAGGTAACTAGGTAATACTAGGTATTACTACCTAGTAATGCCACCAATACCACTGGGATGTAGCGGTGACGGTCTCGGTCTCTTCGAGACCGTCTCGTGGAGACCAAGTTGGTCTGATTTGCCACTTGACATGCCCCAGTTCAGTATATTTGTGTCTCTACATTAAGTACAAGTTAAGTAATAACAAAGTAACTTTGGTCGGGTAAAATAGACTTTATCCCTTAATCTTGTATTTCGGTTTTCGATGCAGTAGCAGTATCAAGCGCCAGATAGCGCAGTTATAACCCTTTTTTCCCCTCTGCTAGGTTGTCGGTTGTCGCTAGGTAACAGCAGAGTCATAGAACCCTGGTTGGTTCACACTGAGAGGAATCCCTATAGAGCAAGAGCGAAGCGCGTACCCCCCTTGTTTTACGAACGCACCATATGGTTTTAAGATAGCTTTTGCGGCTAGAAGCCATGTTTGTATCGAGATACAAACATGGCCACCAGCAGCAATTTCTCTCTTAAAATAGTAAGGTGCGTTCGTAAAACAGTAGGGGGTACGCGCTTCGCCCTTGCTCTATACCGCGTTTCGTTGGTCTGTATGTCTAAAATTTCGACGGTTTTGGGGCGGGGCACAGGGGTGGAAACTAGAATCAGAGTCATCTATCGAGAGAAACTGAGTTATTCAACGGTAATTGTCAGTGTTTCTATTCATAGCCCACTGGATGTAATAGCTAAAGCCTGGAGCTTCCCTATCTTGCCCGTTCAATCGTTTTGACGCACTCCCTACCTCCTTTTTTCCAACTTGGAATGGACTTCAGCGCGTTCTACTGGTGTCGAAGAACAACATTTTTCAAAATATAAACATGCCGTTTTTACAAATACTTAGCTATATATATAACAATTGTGTTTTACGTTTATTTTCAAATTTTTTCTTTGTTGTATGAATACAAATGCAATGTAATTATTTTTTGAAATTTTCGTTTATTTAATGTAAATATTGTATAAAATGGTGCTAACACTGAAAAAAAAAGGCAAGAATCAGATAGGGTCTGAACCTAATACCTATTCTCATTTAATGCACTTGTCAGACGCGTTAACCACTCAGCTATGCTATACCTGAAATATATATAACTAATAAGATAACTCTACTACTAATAAGAATAATAATTAGTCTTTTTGGATTGAAAATTTTTTATTCTTGATAATACAGGGCCTTTTCGTAACTTGACGTTTAGCAATAATAAACACAAGATAAAATTGATGCTTAATAATTTTTGTTTACTTACATCCTTGTTATTCAATTAAACAGGAGAAGACTTGCAATGAAAAATATTCCAAACCCGTAACTTTTGTCTTCAATTTCAACACTTTCAAAAAGTAAAAAGAACTCTAACATCAAAACGCTAAAACGACAACTAACTGTTTTGTTTGTTTTTTGTTTTGTTAACGATTGTTCAATGAAGTTCCAAGAATCTTTGGTGGTGGTGCTAGTGTCCATTCGAGAATAAGCTCCTCCCATCGCCGGAGGGGTGAGTCACTTTTACAGTTCTAGACTTCAGGCTTGAACTATTACATTCAGTGGGCTATGTTCTATTCGAGCTTCAATTTTTCTGGTATCGTCTGCTCTGTTCGTTTCCTTTATCACTGTTGTGATTGGCTGTTGAAGTTTTCAAACGTGTTTCCTGATTGGTGCACTTCACATCACATCACATCACCCGCTGGAGGCTCTGACTGCTATTTCCGAAATTAGACAAAACGACAGACGATTCCCCCAATGTCGTGAACCAACCAGGGTTCTATGACTATGACTCTGGTAACAGTAACTATGGATCGGCCCCGATTAGCCATAATCGGGTTAACCACCCAGCCCCGCCCCGGGAAAAGGCAATCGGGCTGAATCGTGGTTCCATTTCGTCATCCAGGGCGGGGCGGGGAAAAAATCGAGGTTAACCCGCCTGCCCCTACACCATTTGCAAAAATGGCGCCTGAATTTAAACTACGAATTTTGCTCGGGTTTTTATCGGGGCAACCAGGGTGAACTCCCCGATTTTCATCATAATAATCGATTTTGACTCGATCGATTATGTTTTTACGTCGATCGATTGATTGCAATCGGGGTTGCAGCCCCGATTAGGCACCCCAATACAACCCCGATTGAGATCGGGGTTCAAAAATGTTCACCCTGAGCCCCGAACGCCCCGACCTGGGCCCCGAATTTCGAAACCCGATTGGCAAAATGCACCCCGACTAGGGTCGGGGCCGATCCCTAACAGTAACACATCACCGCCATAGGAGGTATTCAAGTTTACAGGCCTTAATCATCAAGTAGGCCTTGAAAAAACAAGGAAATATTTATCCGGCAGTAGAATCGTCTGTGACTCTGCTAAGACAACAAAGCTAGAGACATCGAATATTTGTATTTATAGAAAGGATTCTTTAATCCAAAAGGGATTTCTCTGTTACAGGAAATGTCTCTGTATGATGACATAGATGATAATAAAGCAAAGACTGTCACAGGATGGTCTTCAGGAATCAAGCTTTTACATTCTCAGCTACACTTAAAAAAAGCTATGGTAACACAGGTATTCTAAATTTATATCTAAATTGTTCATTCAGACATACAGTTAACCGTAGTTTCTTTAGCCGAAACGAGAAGGGATTCGGAGATCTGCACATACTTCCACACCTGCCCCTGCTACCACCACAGTTGAATTACGAGTTAAAAATGAGCCAGAGATAACAAAAATTAATATACATCAAGCAGCTCCAATTTTGACAACAATCATTCCTAAGCAAGAAAAATCATCACTATTTGCAGAATTAGAGTGGGATCCCAACTTGGAATATGATCCGTTACATCCAACTGACTACGACAAAATCATTAAAGGTATGTAAATTTTGTGAATCTTCAAGAATAGCAAGTGATGGTTAATAGTTTGGATGCTCTAGAGAGAAAGGAGAGACGAGGCATCGAGATTGAAATAGAAGAAGCTGAAAAAAAAAGAAAACCGAGAGAGGATCGTGATGTAAAGCCAAGAGACAGGTAAAATAGTGGTTCTGGTGTTCTTATAGTATATATTTGCATAACCTTTGGGTGCTTTAGGTCATCTGTAGGGGGATCTGGCTTTGGGGGCCGCTTACATTGTGATGACGAAGATGAGCCGATTGTCAAAAAGTCTTCGACTTCTGGTGGAGTTGCCATTGCCCCACCTCCTTCACTCCAAGACATATCATCCCCATCCTCCTCTTCGGTCAGCTCTTCCGCAAGTGGAGCTGGAGCTCTTGGGGTTGCTGCCAAAATCATGGCGAAATATGGATTTAAGGAAGGTCAGGGACTTGGACGACAACAGCAAGGTATCGCAGCTGCACTTCAGGTCGAAAAAACAAGCAAGCGTGGAGGACGTATTATCAATGAAAAAGAAATAATGCCTCCGCCCCCACCTGTGGCACCGACTGCTCCAAAAGCTGAATTGACGATTGCCGACATCATGAAGAATCCATCGAAAGTTGTGTATTTGCGGGTATCGTAAAAGCAATTTCGAAAAATAGATGATTCTTCCTTCTTTCTCTCTATGCAGGGACAAGTGTATAAATATATAATTTTTTCCCTCACTATTAGAATATGGTTGGCCCTGGAGAAGTTGATTCAGACTTGGAACCTGAAGTTCGGGAAGAGTGTCAAACTAAATATGGAGATGTCAATAAAGTCGTCATATTTGAAGTACCAAACGCCGAAGAAGAGGAGGCTGTTCGAATATTTGTTGAGTTCAAGCGAGTGGAAGCTGCAGTCAAAGGTAGATAATTGAATTTATAACATACAACCTCAGAAAAATTATAACGTTGTTTTCTTGTTGCAGCCGTAATTGATCTCAATGGCCGATTTTTCGCCGGTAGGCAAGTGAAAGCTGGATTCTATGACGTAGAAAGGTTTCTTATGATGGAATTGAATGACTCGTAATCTTTACAAAATAAATTTCTAAATCACAAAAACAATTGATGAACGAGGGCCTTAAAACGTTTTGTTTTAAAATGAAATTATTTTTATTTATTTTCTTTTATTTATTTATCGTTAATAGTCAGAGCAGATAATTGAATGCTATAGTATAGAACCCCGAAAATATTTCATATAGTTTTTATACCTAGCTACGACTATAGCCCTGGGAATGTTAGATTGACTAATTTACGATTCTCCGTTCTTTCCGTTTCGTTCGAAGCCGTTTAATATCGAAGAAACTGGTCGCAAAAATCAGTCGCTTGAGTCTACGGCCCTGACGCTTTTCGTAAAACTGGTTGATATACGAGGTAAATGCCGTATCAATCGTAGCACGAGTTCTTGGCCGAAAGCCCTGTACTGCAGGCCGACTGCCCGTAGCTTTTACGGAATGCATGGTTCCGATCACGAAGGAATCAGCCCTTATTTGCCGTAATCGGGGTCCGCGACCCGAGAAAAGCCATTCGAAACGATCAGGTGAGTACTTCGCCGAGCGGGGTAGGGCGTGACAGGAATTGGAGGTAACTCCTGAATCCATTTTTAAAGATTGTGACCTTATGGGATTAAACAAATCAATATTATATTAATTATATAATTTTTAAATGATCTTAGTTTTAACGAATAAAACAACAGACGAATAAAAAAAACATTGGCTAATATATCCGGTCTAATTATTTTTCTTTTGTCATAAACTTACACACGTTAAGTACAGCATACCAAGAACACACGGAATTCAACGTGAAACGTGAATGTTGATTAAGTCGGTAATACCGGTTTTGTTTCAAGAACTTTTATCAATTCACTGGGTAAACATCAACTTCTAAACACGGACGATTCACTTTGATTTAAATTTAGCCATCTAGGGTTTAACAATAGAGTGGTTAATCTTACCTCGGGGTCAATCCACGCGAAATCGACCAATGCTTGTGGCGACCAAGTCATCGATTTTTTAAATTATAAAATGTATTAATTATTAATTAACATTAACATTTTAAAAGGGAATAAAAATTTTCAAATACAAATTTAAAAAAAAAAAATGAAAAAGTGAACTTTGTAAAGAACTAAAAATTACATTGCACTAACTGATTTTTAAAAAAATTTATGCTAATAATAAGTACTGTACAACTAGCCAAATAAAAAAAAAATCCGCAAAACACGAAAAAGTAAAAAACCTAAAGCATAGCCGTTAGAAAGGCGACGCGGGCTATTTGGACGGATTCACGACAGCATCTCCTGGAGGTTCTTGTCGTTCAGTGTTGCAATTTTTTGGGGTCCTTGCGGCAACTCTCATTGGTTTTCCATGCGGCAAACTAAAATTAAAACTAAATTTCATGTAAAAAATTTTGCAATGACAGCAGATTCCACTCGTTAATGCCAGTTGGCAATGGCAGAGTCAACGATGTCATTAATATCCACATGCAAATATAACTCTAAAATACGTAGTACGTGTAAATTTTAGAAGACCGAACTTTCGCCAAATGAAACACATTTAGTAAAAACTCGTTGACGATGATGCAGACACGTGTATTACTTCTTGAAAACCGGTAGGAATTAAACTTTAACCGGCGGAGACGACTTCTCCGTAGTAGAAACAGAAGAACAATTAAAATCACGAAGAGGAAAAAGAAAGAAAAAAGCGGCTGAAGGAAATTTCTAAAAACGTGATGTAAGCTATTGTAGCTGAATTTGAAAGGAAACTTGGGACGGTAGGGAGAAACATCGATTTCGAGTTACGACTAGATCATGGGCATTTCGTTTGAGTTAGCCCAAGCTAGACAATTAGAAACACGTAAATAGAACAATCAACGCTCGTAAACTATGAACAATGGAGGAATGTATCTATTATCGAAACATGTTTTGCTGTGTTACGTCGTTTTCAAATTCGGACCAGGCGTCGTTCAGTTCCATAAAAATCATTTTTGCTATTTTTTCGTTGTCAGTTCCAGACTACGGATAAAAATGTGTACGATTAACTTATGATGTGTCAGTACACTAATTGCAAATTCCTAAACCTGTTTGTCTGGATGAACTGCCAAGCAAGCCTTGCGGTACATTTTCTTGACATCCGTGTGCGACACGAGTTGGTGCATCCCCACATCTTGCCATTTAGTGCCTTCCCAGAGAACGGTATGGAGTGAACAGAGTAAAGCCCGAATATTACGTTGTTTTCCTTCCGTCCAATCCATTATCTGCCGTGGTATCCAATGGAAAAAATTTTACTAGATGAATGCAGATGGGAAAGGAAGCATGATTTGACATTATACTAACCTTCAATTTATCTGGATCTATGTCTTTGGCTAGTTCTTCCTTACGCATGGCATTGATGGTTTTGGGACCAGAATCCCTCTTCGTGCTGGTGAAATCGAAACCCTGGGTTCCCAACAAATCCCCAAACATATCACCAGCCACTTTGGGTCTCGGTAAGCCGCCACCTCCTTTACCTAGAATTCGAAGAAATGCAAACAGTTATTAAACCCCTTATTTCCAGTTTTCAAATTTAGCTATTACTGTAATCGTTGCGACCGAAAACTGAGTCAAAATTTGTTCTAGAATAATCAGCTTGGGCTTCGCCAGGTGTTTTGGCAGGATGATGCGTGGAAGAATTTGCAGACGCAGAAGAGTTTGAGGTGGGATGTGGGCGAGTAGTCTGTGGTGGTACACTGTTTGACCATAAGTTTTGTGGCTTATGAAGAGGTGACCCACTTAACGACGTCGACGGGCTCGTAAATGACGCGCCGGACGCTGTTGAAAAATTTGAGAAACCGGTAGCCGGATTCGCCAATCCTTCATAAAATAGCATAATCAAATAATTAAATAACGGAGAAATAAAGATTCTTGTGCAATCGATAGGCAATAAGGGAACACTACTGGAACCCAATCTGCATATTAGTAGTTAAAGTTATAATAGATAACTGTTTTTTATCAGTACCAATATTCATAGGCGGATTGGTATTCAAAGATGAGCCCCATGCCGGTGCCTTGGCCGTATTGGTATTTGATGCCCCGGTTAGCCCAATTAGATTTCCGAAATCAGCGAGTGGGTCCTTAGCTTTAGTTTCCAAATTAGGGGTGCTCGAATTGCGAGGAATGTTGGGTAATGTCATAGGTCGAACTCCGCCACTCGATGTCTGTTTAAGGATTGAATCCCAATTACCCAAAAGAGATTCGTCAGGCGGTTGAGACTGCTGAACAGTGGCAAAATTGCTAAAGCTGTTCGATGAACTCAGATTATTAATTGGAGTTGATGAAATGCCTGCGGGCGTTCCCGCTAAGGGATCAAATGGATCCAAAGTAAAGAAGGGATTGGCTGGGGCTGCAGTTGGAAGAAAAGCTAAGGTTGCAGCGGCCGATTCCGTCGAGGAGTGAAGTAAGTCTTGAAGAAAATCGCCATTGTGACCACCTCGGCTCTCGGTCAAAATATTACCAGATGTGTCGGATGTCAGGTTCAATAACCCGCACTCTTCATTGGCCAACGCTCGGTTGGGTAATGAACTTGTAGATTCAGATCCCAAATTCAATAGATCTACATTCAACTCCTGTGAATAGAAAAAAACAATGTGGAACCAAGGTAATGACAGGTCTTCTTATGCAACAAAGAAGAAAAAAAAAAAAAAAACCTGGATGGGAGAAGAAGGTCGGACAGGACTGATTGACTTGCCAACCAGGGTAGGCTGTCTGTCGGCAACAGGCTCTTCAACATCCCCAACCTGGGTGGGTTTACACGATGCTTCTACATCACTGGGATTGCCCACGCTCACATCGCAAAACGTATCGAAGACTTCGTTAATTTCTTCTCGAGATGCGAATAGAACCATTGCGTTTTTTGCAACGTTGTCGTTCGTACCTGGAATTCAAGTTATTTATCATTATTATTTTCTTTTTAAATACGCAATAATAAAAAAGATAAATTGCAGAATGGTTACCCCATGGTTCGGGTTGAGCGCTGCGCTCTTGATCAAGTACGAAAAAGCTAAGCGAGGCTGTAAAATTGGCGCCATGAAGATCTCCCCCCTCAGGAGTGACAGACACTTCGTCAAGTTGATCGCGGGACAATCTTAGAGTTGTTTCTTCCTCGTGAATGAAACCAGTGTGAATTTGAAACTGGCAGATCTTTAACCCAGCTGGCCTGCCCTGTACGACACCTCCGAGTGTATTGCGTGCATGATAGACTGCAACTGTAATATCGCCACATACAGTTGTGTTTAGCTGCAGTATAACCTAAGGTTCCAAAGACAACATTTTAATTTTCAGGTAAAAAACGAAGAAAAAAGTAAAAGTTACCTTATTTTCTGAAACGTGATAAACGCGCATCCGTTCATAGTCAGCCAAGGTGGAGAGCAGTCGTTGATCACCTTGAAAAATTTCCACATACGGGCGACATCCATCCCGGTTTTTCGTAAAAATAGGGACTGGACTCAAAGTTAAAGTCGCTAGAGTGACGGGTTTGTGATGTGGCCGTACAGGATGTGGTTCAGCCAAAAGACTATGATAGTAATGAAGGTAGCGATACTGTGAAGCATTAAGACCGGGAGGGCAGCGTTTTACTGCGAACATTTGTAGTCCTTCTTCAATCGTACGAAACAACTGAGTATAAAGAAAGAGGGCTGCTACAACCACTGCCGATGATGCCTTTCCATCCATACAGTGAAGAACGCAAATATTTTTGGAGTCCCGGTCAAGATAGTTATACATGCTTTTACACAGGGCATATCTGAAAAATGGGACATGTCAGATGAGTTGATGATTAAGGCATTACGAATGTCCTATTACGTACAAAGTTCTCAATGAGGGAGCTTGACGCTGAGGCCAACCACAACAAACCAAATTGTTGAACTTGGTAGAAGGGTATGAACGTCCGGAAACATTGTACACTGTATAATGCACCCCATGTCGGGCATCGAGAGCATTTCGGACATCGTCAATGTGGTGGCGATATGCAGATTCAATTCCTTCAGCTGGAAATGACGTAACGATCAACCGTGACGTGACATAGCTAAAATCAAGCTCCAAGCGTGCCATACTTTGCTGCACTGTTTGCATCACTTTCGTGGATGTATCCTGGAAAACATCAAACTCCACATTATTAGTATAAAAAAAAAAAAACTCGTAATAACATTGCAGTCCACCTTGAGGTTTTTAAAAAGACTTCCTGCTCCTCCTTTTAAAGAAGATAATAATCCTAATGTAGGTTGAGAAGCAGTCGTTAAATGCATAGTTGGAGCAGGAGTAGGCAATGTCTGATGGTTAGCAGAGGGATTCGGAGGTGGAGGGCGGCGAGGTGGCTGAGGTGATCCCTGTGTTGCGATTGGCGCACTCGGACGACTTTGTGGCAGCGGCATGGCTGCTTGACTTGGTAGACTCAACATAAGTCCACATTTCAACTGGTATCCTCGAGTTTCTCCTATAGCTGCAAGACGGTCAAGAACGTCAGTTATCGTTAAACGCATTCGTGGATCCACCTAAAAAACAAAAAATCAAATTTCCCCATTTTTTCAGCGTGTTTTCAACCATTGTGAGGTACTTTCAACATTCCACGGATAATATCGTGAAAGATATCGTATCGGCCGTCATTGCTCGGTAACATAAAGTTGCCGTTGATAATCCGCAACTTTGCCCCATCTTCAAAAGGGTGCACCTAGTGTTTAAAAAAAATTGTTTTTTTTTTGGTTTTTTTTTGTTTAAGGTTCTTCAAACTCGCAAAATAGTAAGTCTACTTGATAGCAAAGCACATAGAGTACGCATCCTAGAGCCCAAATGTCTGCTGCGGTAGTTATAGGAAAATTACTCCACGTATCTATCATTTCAGGGGCACGGTACACTGGCGTAGTATACTTCGCCATTTCTTCTTCAAGTAAACCACGTTGAGAAGCTGACCAATCTGGACCAGGAAAATATCTAAAAAACAATTATAGTTACTTGCAAGAATAGCTCCAATACATAAAAGAACTAGCACATATAATAGAGGCAAACATAAAATAGAAATTGCATTTAAATGAAACCTACTGCTGTGTTGTGGCACTTCCAAAATCACACAACTTCATGATACCATCAGCAGTGAGAAGCAAATTTTCAATTTTAAGGTCTCTATGGATTATTGGTTGCTCTTGGCTGTGAAGAGCTTGAACAGCTTTACAAGTTTGCCAGAAGACTGAAGTTATTTCTTCTGGGGAAAGTGGGGTGTTTCGAATTCTCAATGCATCAAGCATAGTTCCTCCTGAACAAAATCAAACTTATGAAATTAAAATTATGTTAGACTTGAAAAGCATAAGTAAGTATTGATACCAGAACAAAGCTCTGTGACAACTAAATATTCTTTTGAACCTCCTCCTCTGTCATTACAGCAAGCAGAAATAAAATTGATCACATGGGGATGACCAGCTAGTCTTTTCTGAAAATTATATAAAACTATAATGCTGTATTAAATTTCATTTCAAATCCTGGCATTTACTTACCAAAAATGCTACTTCCTGTATAATGCTTTTAACAGCATCTGAATCAGCTGCAATAAGTCTCTAAAAAAAACAAGTTTCGTCAGACATGTCAAATGCAATTTATAAAACATAGATTACTTTTAAAGCATATTCCTGGTTGCTCTGTATATCTTGGGCAATAAAAACAAAGGCATATCCACCTGCAGACTTGTAAATATATCATACATGAAAAATTTTGACAAGGCAGTTAGTTGCACCTTCTCCAATTTGACGTTTTATCCGAAGCTGCACCGAATTGACATTGACCAAAGCTCCGATGAGAGGATTCTCGGCAGCGCCATTGTTACTGTTAGCACTAAAATAGTTAGCAGCTGACTTTAAAAAATCGGCCATTTAGAGGATGAGGAGGTTGAATAAAAAACTGAAAAAGAATTAGCACGAAAGACGTAGCCGCAAAACTGGTTAATTTGGAATCGTCTCTTCGTCTTCCCGTATATACCAGATTACCCCTGGCGGCAACACGCCGATCTTCCCGCAAATCACCCTTCCCTTTAACAGTAAGCCCTTTAATATTCTGCCATAGTAGACCAACTAGTGATGCCGAATATCCGGACAAATAAAACTAATTTCATAGGTTAGAAAATACAGGCAAAAGAAAAAATGTAGTTTTTAAAATGTAATTTTTAATAGTCAGTTAATTATTTACTCGCCAAATTAAAGCTTCAACCGCATTTCCATGTGAATCCTATTTAGTTTTATTTTAGTTGGTAATACAGCAAAAGCTACGTCTACACTAGCATTTCTTAATTTAACCTGTTTTTATATCCCGATGTCGTTACATCTCTTCCAATGTGCACAGCTTATTTTCGTCAAATGCATGATACAATAACGATTTAAAAAATTCACAAAAACTGTCTGTTGTTTGAGAAAACATTTTCAAAGAACAAAATTCCACAATTTGCTTGAAAGAAGAAACAACAAAATTGATTACGATGTTACCGCTGAGGCGCTGATGAACGCTATATTTACGTCAATGCAGCTGTGGCGTAATTACGTGACGGCCCAGCGCCGATCGATCGATTTCAATATACTTCTTCTTCAGTGAGTTGCTTACGGTGTTACAAGTTCAATGTTATGGGAATAAAAATCCTTTTGGTATGAATCTTGTATACTGAACTGAGATCAATTCTAAAATTTAGATTTGGAAACATGATAGAAAAAAAAAATACAATGAAAGTTCCTCACTATGCAAAAAAGATACTACATTAGCTTCTCATTTTCGAAATAAACATAGCGCACGGCAACAAAGAGTTTTTACAATGCTTACATTCGTTAAACGATCATAAAGATTAGTTGACCATTTCACATTTTCACTAATTAAAAACAACATAATTAAGTGCACCAGATATAGTTTGGTTATAAAGTAAGATGTATAAACCTTCCACTGCTGATCATCTTTCAAACATTATCCATCTTTTGCTTTCTCATCTTCCTCCTCTATGGGTGTTTGAATTTTACTCATTGCATCTGTTGTGCCAAAAATCCCCAAATAGTTTTTGTTTAAAAAATTTAAGTTCTTCAAAACTAACCTTCAAACTGGTGTGGATACTGAGCTGCTGCTTTAGCTTTGATGACTTTAATTCTCTTGAAAATATTCTCCAGATCCTTTTTTACTTCATTCAGAAGCTGAGCATGTTTTTTGAACTCAACATTTGCTTTCTGCAGATGAATTTGAGAAAGAGTGTTACAGTTAACTAGCATTTCATTTGTCTTCTCAAACCGCTGAAGCCTGTGGGTGTTAAGATAAGAACTGGTTTTTAAAAAATCCTCAAATTAACAACAACTATACTTTTACATCTGTTTCTGTGCTCGAATGATGTGTTCTATGTCATGTTGGTTTGTGAATCCTGCACAACCTTGAACAAACACTTCAGCTGGAGTAAAATTTGAAAAGCATTCAAAACCCAATTCACTTTCATGCATGGACAGGAAGTTTTCCATCTTCTATTTCTAAAGAGCAGGAGAATTATTTATTTATAAGGTAGAAAACACTAGTAATCAACCACAAGTAAAACTTGGTACTAAAAAACTATATTTTTTTCCCCAATGGATAAGCATACCAGCTATGAGATGAATGCCACAGTTCTGTTATGGTTATATCAATTATATTATGTCCTGTTTACATCCACAAGAGACAAGATCACAACAAACAAAATAAACACATAATAATTCAGGTTGGTCGCGCACGCCTAGACGAAGCCTATGGCAAAGCTGCACCGCTACTTTTTCTGTAGAGGTGAATGATAGTTATCGTCTAGCTGACACTTATTCAGTAGATGAAACTTATTGTCTAGCTGCCAGTTATCGCAGCCATTATTTACGTTTATTGTTTTTGTTTTTTTCTTTTGATTTGGTTTTAAAGTGAGTTGTATTTGTGTTTGTATTTTTAAAATCTATATATATATGTTTAAAAAGAATAAACTTTTTAGTGAAAAAAAAATTTGCTGTATTTTATTTCTTTTAGAACTACGAAACAAATTTGACATTAGAACAGAAGTAAGAATATATTATTATTTGATAGGTAATATTAATGAATTTCTTACCAATTAACGAATTTTATTAGGATTAGTGAAATGTATAAAATTTTTACAGTGTTACTCAGCCAAAGCTTTAAATTTGCATTCAGTGTGTTGGCTGCGTTTTCCATCCACGTTGGGAAGTACACTTTTTGATTAAGAAGGTAATCTATTGTGGCATTGTAAAAAAATTAACACACTTATCAAACAGGTAACTTATTTCACAAAATTTTAATGTTATAGCCCTGACATCACTCTTTTATTTTCCCTTTTCCAGGTATCGGAATCCCACTAGGTTGACCGGGGCAACAACCAACAATTGAATAGTCAATTAGAAAGCAACCTTCTTAGCCTACCATCAATAACTAAGACTATACCATTAAAGCTAATTATGTATTTTTCAATTTACAAATGTAATTAAATAATGAAACAATCAAAACAATTTGTTCGTGTCACTCTTCACTCATTGTATTTGCTTTATGCTGTTTATGAATAAAACACTTGCTGCTTACTCTTTAAAATACATTGAGTTTTTTTTTATGTACTTGGGTTTACATACATTCGACTGTGTTATACTTTGTTATAGAATATAAAAGCGAAGAAAATTATCTATACCGATATTTAAGAAATAATTAGATCGAAAGATTGGTGTTTCTGTGAAGAGAAACTCTATGGAAAAATTCAATTACTTTATCAAAAGAAAATTTAGTATTTGTATACATTCTACTGCGAGACTAGAACACTGGACCAAGAATGACAGATTTACAGACGTCAGAAGCGCTAGACCATACCATTGAGCTAAACGGGTATTGCAATAAGAACAATCCAAACGCACTATTCAAACCATCTACGATACCGTTACACCGATACATCGACGATACGCCAATAATCGATACGATATATCTAGTATCTATAGAATTTCGATGTATCCCAAACACTAACCAAGAATAGAAAGACTAAGATCGGCCTATACCTGCTGAGAGGATGCTCAAAAACCATGCTCGTCGATGCCGCAGGCTGGCGCTGCCTCTGCGGAGTAAAAAAATTTTCGTGATTTTTCCATTTCCCTACTGATTAGATGCTTCACACACCCGGGAGATGTGAGAAAAATAAGGCATCTAATTTTTTAATTTTTATCTCTTAATTATTAGGAAAATTTTTTCCTTTACTTATTCATTTCAGTTGTATTGTTCCAGCCTTATAAATGTATATAAATTTCTGTACTAAACCGACTAAACCCCATTTCTTCCTCGTTTTCTTGATTGTTTTATTTTTATCGTGAAACGCTGTACCTCAAGTCAATACAGAATTCCCAAATTGCAACGTCATTTTGATTTTAGTCCCAAAAAATCGGGATTGAAAAGGAGCCCTAGTGGATTTACATTTCTAGCACACGAACTGATAATATGATATGTAAACGTCAAGAAGCGTCAAAGAAGCCGTCCATCAAAATGAGCAATCTAACCCGGCTTTTATGCCTGGGGGACGCCATTCCAGCGAGCGTAAAAGGATGAAAGAAATGCCCCCTCATTTACATGTGTGTGCCTAAAGTTGTGTCAAAAGTGAATGTCATTAAACTTAGATCGTTGATTTGTATTTGACACACACTTCTAGTCGACCCTGTTTCTCGATTGAATACAAATTGTGGAAACTAATACTTTCCTTCTTTGAATAAGTCTATGAAAATTCATGTGAACACATTCGGATTGAAAATCCATTAGACATGTTGTTGATTTCATGTGATAAGTAGAATAGGAAAAGCAGAGCAAATCAGTGTGTATACAAAATCAGCTGCATCATGTAACTGCAAGAGTTTATTATCAAGTTATTGGCAATCACGGAAAAATATTTATACAAGTCGCTTTGGGCATTCATTAGAGAAATACCCCTTCAAGTGACACTAAACAAAAAAAAATTATTAATTATAAAAAATTGTTTTAAATATATTTTGATACTCACTTTAAAACATTTTGAATTTTTTCTCCTCCTATCCTCCGTTCTAATTCTTTTTTTTGTTGTTGTTTTTTTTCCTTTGGTGTTACATCATGGACTGATATATGTTGCTCTTCTTCTTCTTCATACATCTTTCCGCCATCCCCGCCAACACCAACATCCTCTCCCAAGCAACCCAATCCCCCAAACACACCACCATCCACACGAAATCCATCCACTCCCCCATTCACACCACCATCCACACCCAAGCCTCCCCTTCTATCAGCCACACCCCCACCAACATCCTCAAACAATTCTACAATTCCATCCGAATTTGATTGGGGTGGTGTTAGTACATTATTCATGATCTTCCTCCAAAAAATGTATAAAATTTTAGAAAAAAAAATAATTCAGAAATTTTTGTAATACACGATAAAACCTTACTTTTTATTAAATTCTCTAATAAGAGTCCTGCAGTTTGTTAGTTTTGCAGGAATCCATTGATTATCCGTGTCTGGATAACCTTTAAATTTTATTTAGTACCAGACACGGAGTAATCCTTCTTCATTGCGGTACAAGCTGTAATATTACAAAAACAAAAGAATATAAAATACCTATAAAAAAAACTAATAATAATTTAATGTATAGGTAAAAAATTAAATTTTTTCTTGGTTAAAAATTAACACCCCAATTCGGCGGCCACCACCGAGAGCGAAGCAGGAAAGAAAAAAAAGCGAAGAAGAAAATAAAAAATTATTTGGAAAAGACTCTCCTAGCATTTTTGGACTCTCGCTGTTAAAAAAGGAAAAGAAAATACTATTTCGTGTACACAAACGAACGGGAAAACCATTCCCGAGTGATCACCATCACACGCTTTATAAAGAAAAAAAAAGAAACGTGTAATAGAAAGCAGTGGGGACATAAACCGCACGAGAAAGGACACTGCTCTAGGCCAGGAAAAGGTTTTTTTTTTCTTAAATAAAAATAAAAAACAATAATGATTTTATATTTTCAAAAAAATTCCCTGAGGGAGGGAGTTCAATAAATCACGCAACTTGTGTTTTTTCTTCTCTGTTTCTCTTCCCTCTTAAAGAAGGGAATAAAAAAAATTCTTCATTCAACGGCAATTCATCATCGACCCTCTGATGTGTGTGTAAACGCCAAGGCCGCCCGTGTTTTCCTTGTTTCTTGTGTAATTTAAAAATCTACTCGAACGTTATCACCATTTTGTTTGCGGGAAAAAAATACGGCTAGAGGTGTAGAACGTGGGAGGATCGTGAAATCGCTTACAGCCCTCCCCCCCATCTAAACGGCCAAATTGAAATTAACCGAGCGGAAATGTCACGAAGGTTATTCAATACCCAAAAAAAATGCCATCGTAAATCCAATTTCCAATCAATAAAGGAAACATTCGAAATTGTAACAATACTGTGCAAAATAAGCGTGTGTACATAAATGGACGTAGCAGTTGCCTTAGTGGAAAAATTGCAGCTTCCCACGCGGAAAAAAAAAGCACAGTAATTTTATAGGGACGTTGGCAGACGTTGGCATACATTAACTCCCCAACATCATCAATCAAATCATAACCCCCCTAACAGTAATTTTAATCTAGGCAAAAAAAAAATTTAAATAAAAAAAAACTTACCCTCGATCGACGATCTCCTCTACTTCGTATTCCGGATCTTCAGCCATTTCAAATTGGATTGTTCGTAGCACTAAAACAACAAACGTCTTTCCAAGAAAAAACAGAACAGCAAATGATGGTGCAATGTGGTCTGTTGACCAATTAGTTTCCCCAGGGACTATGCCTATTTGGAAAACCAAATGGGCCATCTCTATTTTTAAAAAAAAGGTATTGTGCAGATGTTCTCCCTAAGGGATTAATCCCACTCCGTCAGACATTTTTAAATTTTTCAATAAAAAAAAACAACGCTGCAAAATTGTAAAAATTTGAAAATTGTCAACGTTGTTTTACTGTGATATGTAATTCACTAGGAAAAGTCAGAAAGAATACAAAGTAAACAATACAATTTGTAAGCCAACATCAAAATATTGCAAAATAAGTGTAAGGCAATAGAAAAGTTTTTTATTTCTGTTAATTTGTATTGTATTTTAATACATTTCCAGATATGATACAGACTGTTTTTATATCAAACCAACTTTCCTTTCATTAAGAATTCTTGGCTATTTTAAAGTTAGTTTGTACTTTAGTTTTCGACGGTAACACCAACAACTTTCTTAGTCGCTTACTCTCTAAGTGAAAACGAACTTTGACGTATTCCATGACTAGATATTTCAGATTGTAGTCTCTGTGTTCTTCACAGAAGAGTGAAATAGCATGCGACTCTGAAATTTTGTCACAACAAACTTCAAATGAATCTTGCATGTAAATGTGATTGAGATTTTTGAAATGTGACTGAATTATTAGTTCAACAATCCTAATGGTTTCAAAAAAGGTACTGTAACGTAAACTGGATAACTGTTGCGGATCACGACCCGCCACCTGACGGAAAATTAACTAGGTCGGGCCGACTAGTTCGCAAGCCCACTATTTTTGATTTATAGTATGTGTAAGGCCGCCAGGGGTGCTGTGTTCAGCGTCTTCTTGGTGGCCGATCTCGGTTAATGTTCCTTCTTCGCAATTGTTCAACAAGGTAGAGCAGACGCCATTATAAGTTGTGTCAGAATCTGAATAAAAGCTAGAGAATCAGCAACAATTTACCTGAGTCAAGTGTCTTCAAATCAATAATTACTTATCAGGTATTATCAGTAAAAGTAATTATTGTCAATAACCATGATTTCTCATTGCTGTATATTGGTCAGCTGTAAAATCTTTGGGTGAATCAAGTTCAGTGCAACGCCCCAAATTCTTACAAGCTTCACAAGCAGTTAAATGTTTCCTTGTCTTTACTATGTAACCACAAAGGTCATATACCATAACGTTTGATTGATTGACAGAAATTCAAGTGCTATTAGAAGAATACAATTGTGCCAGACGTACTCCTTCTATCTTCCGAGTGATTATTCCCTTAACTATTGTGGATAACAGAGCAATCTGCCACAAATGTTATTCTTACATGAAGGAGCTGCTTCAAGAAGGGACAATTCTCCTTTACCCAGCCTTGAACATGTGGAATTCCAGGATTTGTGTGGATTTTGGCTTGACGACCGCCAAATGGCAGTTCAATCAGTTCAAGATAGTGGTTTTCAAATGATTTTTGACCCTATAATTAAAGTTTTTGAACCTAATTCTGCGATTAATTGTCAAAACATACGCCAAGAAATAATTAAAGTGGCATCTGATAGACGCGCTTCTATTTCCAAAGAGGTAGCAGGGAAACTCTTCTGTGTGAAATTTGACTGTTGCACACCGCTTGATCGTCATATACTTGGAATAAACATCCAATATGCTGAAAAAGGTAAAATAGTTCTAAAAACACTTGGAATGATAGTAGTATATGGGAGACATTCAGGAGAACATGTAAAAGAATTGATTCTGGAGTGCATCTCCAGTTAAGGGATTTCTGCTTTCAGATTTATTCTCTTACAACTGATAACGGCAGCAACATGATAAAATCTGTGCAATTTTTCTTAGATGGCGACGGAGGAAAAGAAGACATTGATTTTGATGAACTTGACATAAATAATGACGAAGAAAAAGAAGAACTTGTTATTAACGAACTCTCGGAAAGCATTCGCGATGTTGTGCGTGGATTTCGGTGTGCAGCGCACTTATTACAAATCGCAGTGCTGGACGAGTTTAAATTGAAATCTGTTAACAGATTAATTGCAAAAGCCCGTGCGGCGATGAAAGCTTTAAAAAATCCGGTGTTTATGGTTTCGATTCGGCGTAGTTAACTGAAAAAACAACACTTGATGGGAAAACCACGTGTAATATAAATAACTGTAGTATGTCCCTTTTTTTGAATTATGTTTTTATAACGACAGGTGGAACCCGACATTTGCGATGCTAGCTCGTCTTCTTGAGCTTCGGGACTTCATCACCGAAACAGAAAATTCTCGTGCAGATTTAAAGATCAGTGAGATTCAATGGATTGGCATCCAGGGGATATCTTCCGTTCCCGAGCCGGCCCGAAAAGCATCAGTCAGGTTACAAATGGAACAGCTGACCATAGGGGATTTTTACTAACTGTTGACGTCGTGTAAAATGGAGGTAGAAGAAATCGACACAGTATTTGCGAAAGCTTTTTCCGCGGCTCTTCAAACACGGGAAAATATGTTGATGGATAATGACATTTTTCGATCAGCTATATAACTAGATCCTAGATTTAAGGTTAATTGAAATAAAATAGATTCGCTTTGTATAACTAATAGTAACTTGTTTTGCTTATTAAGTAATTCTATCTACTGATGAGAGGGTAAAAGCCAAAGCTTATTTGATCAATCCGTGGCAAACTGTCCATCAAATGAGTTTAGACAGAGAATCTAACAATAACTCTTTCCCACACGGACAAGTTGAGTCTTTCATTGAGCCTCTTGATAAGTTGGAATCAGCCTTGCGGGAACGTGAAAATTCAATCGTTTCTCCAACATTCACCATTGAAAACAAACGAATCGATCACCGTTTGGAAAACTTTGAAGGTCACCCGTGAAGAAATGAATGAATGCGACTGAAAATGTACTGGAGTGGTGGTATAATGCACGAACTGACATGCCAGAATTATTTATTCTTCTCGAAATTGTTCATGGGGTCCCTGTTACTCAAGTCAGCGTAGAAATATGTTTCTCTAGCCTCAAGTTTGTTCTTTCTGCTAATCGAAATAATTTGACTCCTTCAATATTAGAGGACATTCTTTTGATTCGATGCAATGACAAATTTGAAAAATAATCTATCAATACATGTTCGGTTCGAAGATTAATTTAAATTCAGTGGGCTTCAGTTGTTAGGTTCTAAGTTTGATCTCGAGTAAGAAACGGCTTCGTTGGAACGATCTTGCCTTATACCTCCCTTATTTCTCTTATATAGCACAAGCCCGTATTACCGCTATCTCTGCCTTCTCTTATTGTTTTTTAAAGGGATCTTGTAGCCCCCCCAATTTTCATAAAAAAAACGCCACTCTTTCTATCCTTACACTGAAACAACGATATCAGAAAAGAAACGGCCAGTTCTCTTTGTTTTAAGGTGAAAACTGAAATCAAAAACAGACATTTCGGTTTTCAAACTATCTGAAACAGAATGGCCAGAGAAAGCGATATTTTTCAGAGGTTTGGGTCGCTGTAAACAACAAAGCTTTTGGTTTTCCGTGGACGGACCTATGTCCGTCCAAAATTGCAACCTGGTAGAAAAGTTTACAAGCCTAGATCGGACATAGAACCGATCTCTGCAGCTAGATCATCTGATCTTTTGACTGGTGGAGTTCGGGCTATAGTTCGTTCTCGGATGGAGTCTGTGTTGCGCTTTGCGGTAGCGAACCGAGGAATTTGGGCCTTTCAGGCGGATGCAAAGAGGTCAGTGTCCACTTGCCTGCCACTTTCCGGAACTCCTCTGATAAAAGCATCCAATCGCCTCAGTCTAAAGATGTCAGAGACTCTTCGTCAGCAATTATGTTGGTGTTTTCCGGTAAATGAGAATCCGGAATGGAAATTTTACGGTCTTCGCCCCATAAGTCTATTTGAGCGGTGATGTCGGAAAGCGCCTTAGAATGGGTTCCTCCGCATTTGTTAATATATGCGACGGCGGTGGAAAATTGTCCAAGAAAAGGTGGATCGAAATGTTAGCGGATGAAGCTGTAAAACTCTGAAGCGCGAACAAAGCGCTCGTCAATTCTAACTCGTTAATGTGACGAAATTTGTCTGGTAATTGCCATGGACCGCGACAACGGGATCCATCACAGACAGCATTCCAACCAGGGAGAGAGGCACCAGAAAAAATAAAGAGATCTGGTGCACCAGGAAAAAAGAATTACCGATTTTAAATGCGTCGCCCACCAGAGTAGATCTGCTCTTGCCTCCGGCGTGAGGCAGACAGATCTATCCATGTCCTCATGGAAGGGGGAAATGTAGAACGACTGCAATTTACGAAGATGCCCTTCGACGAATGGCACCGTGGGAAGGACACAAGAATAATTTCCCACGATTTTCGTCAGATCTCGAAAGCTTACTCACCCAGACTTGCCCGACCAAAGGGAGTCTAAACAGAGCTTAAAAATGGCATCGACTTTTCCCTCGGGTAGAGCGAGGGAGAGGAGATTCGAGTTGATTATCATACCGAGATATTCCAGATTTTGACTTGGGTTTAGCTCAGATTTCACGCAATTAATGACGAACCAAAGAAATTCCAATACTGATACAACAAATTTTAACTCGCATTTAGGGCTTGAGCTGGGTAATGTTGCTTACCGAAACAATTTAGCTTATGTTCCAGCTGCCTGTGAATATTTACGTCGTTGTCAATGGAGTAGGTGTAGCCTTTCTGAATGTTATGCTGGAGATCGATGTCGATCCCAATCGGATGTTCTATGGATGCAATTTTTTTTGGTTTTGACCTCCCTCAACAGCACCGTCGTACATTCTGATGATATCCGAACGGGCTTTCATTTGGCTATAAATATGACATATATTGGACCTATAATCTTGAAAAAACATTAGACTATATCGGGATTCGAACTCGAGTATCCCGCACCCCAGTCAAATATTATTCCACTGTGTCAATCGACTCATATATTAACTGTCATTTTAGAACAAACCAATCGAATTGTTAAACTAATTAAATAATTAATTAAATAATTAATTAATTATTATAATATTATATTTAAATTAAATAATAAATAATTTAATTAATTTCGAATTGTTAAACTTCAGTATGATTTATTAAGTTTAAAATAGTTTTTTACTATTTGAAATTAAAATCCTATCATAAGTATACTTGCTTCGAATATTATTAAATGCCGAATAATATATATTTTCTGTAAGTTAATTTCCAATGGCTTGGTACCCGTAAGCTAAACGGCAAGCCTGTGCAAACAAACTCACGACTTACATATATTTTATTCATTTTTTTTGTAAAAAATTTAAAAATAAACCACCCGGCAAATAGATAACTACTCCTTTATTTTTTTTTATTTTTCGTATTGAATGCTGGACTAAAAATAAAAATACGTTCAAGGGAAAAATTTGAACACGGTTAAGTTCTCCCCTTTTGGAAAAAAATAAATTTTGACAATTAATAATGAAACTTAGCGATCGGCATCAATTAGCTCTAATCGAGTTAACCGCCCCGCACCGATAAAGTGCATTCGAGGCTGAATTGAGGTGCGACTTTTTCAACCGGGGCAGTGCGGGGAAATATTTGAGGTCAACCCGTTGCCCCGACGCAATTTTTTACAAATGCCGTTCTTTCGGTTTCAGAGTAAAAATCGGGGCAGGCGGGTAGAACGAGCTATTATCGGGGTTGTTATCGGATAGATCGGGTAAAACAGTCAATCGATTATGTTTTTTGCATCGATGAATCGATTGTTTGCAATCGGGGTAGTTTCCCTGATTAAGTACCTCGATTAAACCCCAATTGAATTCGGGGAGAAGAATTTTTCACCCTGAGCCACGCCTCGTTGGCCCGAAATGAGAAACCCGATTGGCAAATAAGCGCCCCGATGGGCTTGAGGCCGATCCTTAAATGAAACAATTGAAAATCTTCTTGGCTGTTGGAAGGAGGTCCGTAGAATATAATTTTCGCACATCCATTGCACTTCCAAGGTGACTAGCCGACGGACATCCCTGGAACTACCCATTGAGTACATGGATATCTAACGGATGTTCGGCCATGATTCGGACATCCGACGGCAGAAATGTGCTATATGGGATACGAGTATCTTCCTAATGAAAGAAGGAATTAATATTTTATTCATTTTTTTTTCGCAATTAAAATTAATGTATACATCGTAGAAAATCCCGTCATCGTAATTCAATTGGGAAGGCGTAGCCGGACGGCAAGGCTGTGCTTTACTGCGTGGCTTTGCTGTCTGACTAGGTGGAGCCGGCCGTTGAGGCTGAGTGGGATGTGGAAGCTGAGCCGGCCGTGGAGGCTGAGCCGGCCGTAAAAGCTGGGCCAGCCGTGAAAGCTGAGCAATCCGACAGTCCTTTTGGATTTCAATCAGCCATTGCGGATCATTTCGACCAACATGGCCGTAGTTCCGCATTGAATCGGTATTTCAAATCTGAAGCGTCGTTATCCTAATGGGAGTTGCTGGCTGTCAACGCCATCTCTTGATGCTCATGGCCATATTGTTCCGTTAAAAGAAATTTAAATCAACGCAAGAATGGCTAGCATGAATATATTTCAGGTAATCTTAGCGAAAAGTACGAGGAAGAGCCTTCATCTTCTGAAAACAATACGGATAATAAGGGTGTGCCAAAGCATAAAAAATGTGAGAAATTAGGCGTCATGAAGACCAGCCGTTTCGTTGATAAACAAACCAGAAAATACTCATCAAATAAAAAAAGAAGATGTAGGGAGTTTCTGGTAAGTTTACCACTAATTAGCCTGTGCAATACATTGTAACTATTTTTCTTTGATATTCATAGACGAAGCAGCTGGCCCAAGATGGAGATGCTCTCATTGTAAGTTTAATTTACACGCTAAATGGAAAAATTCGCACAAAGGATTACACTGCAAAAAAGGATTTTAGTCTTTCGGGGTAAGCCTTAGCAACCCCCAAGTAAGTGGGGAAAAGCAACATTTTCGTATTTTTTTCAAATTTTTTGGGTTGTTAATACAATTCATCATATGTGGGTATAATTTCCCCGAAATTTTCTGATTAGTGGACCCCTGGATGGAATAAAACCCGAATAATTTGTGGAATTGGAAAATTTGGAAGAACCACGCTTTTTCATGGAATGGTTTTTGTTTAGCCACTTGCATCAAAAACACGTAAAATCAAATGTTTTCAAATCTTTAAAAATTCCCTTAAAATTTTTGTATCACCTAACGCACTTGAATCGAATCCGAACCGGCATTTGTTAATTTATCTTTATAGAATGTGACACAGTGGTAAGCCATGGGAATACACATCTAAAGTTCTGATGTTCGAGTTCCGTTGCGTACAAATCTTTTCTAAAATTCCGTTAAAAACTTCCGTCTTTTATAAAATTCCGTTACTCCGTGGTATATACCACGAAATTTCATTTTGCGATACGATTCAAAATATTGGGGATAGGAACTCCAGATATCATTAACCGAGCTTTTCGTACGAATAACCCTGAAATAGTGGTGTATCTTTTTAACAGTTTTTTGCATTATGGTAGGCTAGCTAAGTATATTGTAAAACAGCCGTCTATTACAAGATTGAAGAGAAACTGGGCTAAACTCTGTGCATTAGCACAAGGTAATGTAACACCCCAACACGTAAATTTTTTTTACTACTTTATTGATAATATGTAATACATTTTGTCTACTTCCCATAACAGAAAAACTTGACTGTGCCAATTTAGAGGACCTACTTAGACCTATTTCAAGATGTAGACGATAAGCCTGCAGTAGATGTCACACATCCAAATTCACTTACTGTAGAGGTTCTAGAAGAGACTCTTTTGCAAACAATTTAAATATATCTGGTTCATTGCAGGGTGATCTGCAATTTCTGGACATTCCTGCTGCAGAGCTTCAACAAGACATAGAGAAAAATAATCTCAATTCAGAGAATCCTCTGAAAGATAGAGAAGGAAGGGAGTTTGAAGCTGTACCAACCAGTTTTGTCTATTATGGGTATCAACTGCTTATGTTTGGTTTTTTTATTAAGACGATTGTTAATGCATAGAATTTTTCATGTTTTACCATTGTTTGATGACTTTGTCCGAGATGCCAATAACGTTCCTGCAACAACCTTTAGCTCATGAACCCTTTTGGATCCAACAATTTAGGAGAAAATTGCTTTGGAGCTGCTATTGTTGATGAGCTTATAACGGACAGGAAAAAACAAATTCTGCACTTGCTAAAAACTGCCAGTGGCTACTGCACCAAAACTGCAAGTGGCCCCACATAACACAAGGCAGTCCGTCGGATGTCCGACAGATGTCGGGGTCAGATGTTGAGTACATCTTTTTGATATCCTCCGGACAGCCCGATATCCGATTTGGATGTCCTAAGGATGTATTTTTTTTTTTGACCGCCCTCAACAGCGCCGTCGGTCATTCTAAGGATATCCGAACGGGCTTTCATTTGGCTATAAATATGACATGTATTGGACATCTGATCTTGAAAAAACATTAGGTTATACCAGGATTAGAACTCGGGTCATCCGCATCACAATCGAATATTATTCCACTCTGCCAATCTATAAATATATTATATATCATTTTCGAACGATACAATCGAATTGTTGTAAAACACTTGAGCTTTTTCGATAACAAATCACATACAGGATTTTTAAGAAGTCAAGATGATGTCGAACTTAGGTTAAAACAGAGGTGTATAAATTGAAATTAAAAAATTTATGCTAAATATTTTTTGAATTTTTAACTTCAGCATGATATATTCAGTTTAAAGTAGTTTTTTATTATTTGAAATTATAATCCTATCATTAGTATACTTGCTTTGAATATTATTAGATGCCGAATAATATTTATTTTCTGTGAGTTAATTTCCAATGGATTGGTTCCCGTAAGCTAAACGGAAAGCTTGTGCAAACAAACTCACGACTTACATATATTTTATTCATTTTTTGTGATAAATTTTAAAATAAACCATCCGGCAAATAGATAATTACTCCTTTATTTTTTCAATTGTATTTCAATCGTATTAAATGCTGGACTTAAAATAAAAATACGTTCAAGGGAAAAATTTGAACACGGTTAAGTTTTCCCCTTTTGGAAACAAAGAAATTTGGACAATTAATAATGAAATTTAGTGATCGGCCCCAATTAGTTCTAATCGAGTTAACCACCCCGCACCGATAAAGTGCATTCGGGGTTGAATTGAGGTGCCACTTTTTCAACCGGGGCGGTGCGGGGAAAATTTTGAGGTTAACCCGTTGCCCCGAAGCAATTTTTAAAAAAATGCCGTTCTTTCGGTTTCAGAATAAAAATCGGGGCAGGCGGGTAGAACGAGCTATTATCGGGGTTGTTATCGGATAGATCGGGTGAAACAGTCAATCGATAATGTTTTTTGCATTGATGAATCGATTGATTGCAATCCAATTGATTGCAAACCCCAATTGAATTCGGGGAGAAGAATTTTACACCCTGAGCCACACCTCGGTGGCCCGAAATGAGAAATCCGATTTGCAAAAAAGCGCCCCGATTGGCTCGAAGCCGATCCTTAAATAAAACAATTGAAAATCTTCTTGGCTGTTGGAAGGAGGTCCGTAGAATACAATTTTCGCACATCCATTGCACTTCCAAGGTGACTAGCCGATGGACATCCCTGGAACTACCCATTGAGTACATAGATATCTAACGGATGTTCGGCCACGAGTCGGACATCCGACGGCAGAAATGTGCTATATGGGGCTCCTGCTCAAAACCCGCCAGTCGCTCCTGCCTTAATACTGCTAGTCGCTCCTGCCCAGACACCCAAATTTGTTGTATATTCATGAAAATCTTCGTTCGTTGGGAATGTAATTTGCTTAAGAACAAAGAAAATTTTGATTTGTTTAAATTATTTAACATTATCTCTTACAAAAAATTAAAATTTTCTTTGTTCTTTAGCAATTAACATACCCAAAGAAAGAAGATTTTTATATAGATATCCTATATTATGATATTTCATATCTGGAATCGAATACCGGTCTCCTGCGTCCTAACCGGAACCTCTACACATATGCCAGCGGTATCTATGAAACCACGCACAAACAGCTATCTAATTTTTTTGATTAAGGAATGTTTCAAAGCCTTAGCTCAACATTTCCAACTGTCGCTCAAAAAAACACACCCCCTGAGGGATTCATAAATGACCTGACCTGTTACTTGCCCTGAAGAAAAAAAGGAGGATACTATACAGTATTTGTGCAGGATACTATACAGTATCCTGCACAAAAAGGTGAACACCGATTTTTTTTTAAAAAGCCATCTGTGGGTTGAAAATTTTTATAGTTTACCTTTTTAAGGAGAGGTAGGGCGGTTTTGGCGCAAAATCATCATAAGGGGGGTTTGGTAATGTCAGTCCAGACACTTTTTTTTTGCCCTAGGTATTAAATGTCTGGAAAAAAGTGTAGACTCGGTAGACTCCCCTACCCCCCGGCTAAGTAGAACTATTTTTGCAATACAAAATAGAGTCTTTCCATTACTCGTTATTGTCATTATCGGGTCGGGTAATCGGGTAGCATATGGAAACACAAAATTATATTTATCAGTATGCTAGCTATCTGTTACTATATTGTTGGTTGCTTATTGGATACGTTTCCGTCGGCGACGCGGGAGTTCCGCGTTCAAAGCTTGTTTGCGTTAATAATGTTCAGAGCAAATCTAACTAATGAATATAAATAAGTAAGATTTTGATGAGATATATAATATTTAAAATTTTGAAAAAAGTATTTATATACGATTAATGATTATTTACTACGTAATCAATTACACTTTTTTCATGAACGTAATAATTTTGTATACAGTTATCTCATCCAAGTCTCGAACGCGGATCTCCCGCGTCGCTGACGGAAAAGTATCCAACAAGCCACTAACAATTTGATAACTAACAGCTAGCATACTAATAAAATAATTTTGTGTTTCCATATGCTACCCGATTACCCGACCCGATAATGACAATAACGAGTAATGGAAAGACTCTATTTTGTATTGCAAAAATAGTTCTACATGGCCGGGGGGTAGTGGAGTCTACCGATGATACAGTCTACACTTTTCCAGACATTTAATACCTAGGGCAAAAAAAAGTGTCTGGACTGACATAACCCAACCCCCCTTATGATGATTTTGCGCCAAAACCGCCCTACCTCTCCTTAAAAAGGTTAACTATTAATATTTTCTACCCACAGATGGCTTTTTCAAAATAAATCAGTGTTCACCTTTTTGTGCAGGATACTGTACGTATAGAAGAACTCTACTAGAGTGCCACGTAGCGGTAGGGCACTACCGCATCTATCTATAGTAACTGAGATCGGCAACCATAATTAGGTGTATGTTGTATTTCTCAGCTCCATTAGAAACACACGGGAATTTATGCTTTTTGGGAACAGTTGCTATGGAAGGAAATCTCTACCGACAAGACTGCTGAACATCTCGGATTAGATTGCGGGAAATCTCAGATAAAAAGATCGCCGGACATGACAACCGAGTCCATAGTTTCAATCACCGCAACAATATGGAAGAAGCTTAGTTCTTAACACAAATATCTATGTAACAGTGTTCCTTAAGATTAAATAGTGTTGGCGACTATCTAAATTTTTTAACGATATATCGATATTTTTAGATAAATGTTAGATAGTCGATATTTTTAGATATATCGTTGTATCGATACTTTCCAAGTAGTTTTTTTGATACTCAATAGATGGCGTATTGTCAAAAAACAAAAAATTAAGAACAGATCCATACCCATCGCTGGATTTGAACTCTGAACCTTTGTCATGACATTGTTGTCTTCATCCACAGAGCTATTGAGACGATAAACAAATGTGTCATGCAAAGAACAATTATTTTGTTACCGAATATCGATATAAATTGTACAATACAAATCTGAACTGATCATCGTCTGCTTTTCTTAAGACTAAACAGTATGTTAGAAAGCTAGTTTTATCTATATTTTTATCGAATTTTACATCCAATTTTTTGTATTTTTCATGCTAAACGAAAAAATTAAGACGATTTCTAATTGCAAAATAGTCCAAACACAAAGAACACAAAAAATAAATGTTAATACCCCATGCGAAATAAAAGATGTGGATGGAGTGAGATTTGAACTTCGATATTCTGAATCCCAAATACTGTATGATACCACAGAGCTATAGTTGCCTGCAATATTATTTAGTTTATGCTACATTTAAAGTAAACTATATGAACGACAATCGATATAATTTTCCAAATAGAAAATCAAATAGAAAATAGTAAAAGTCAAACCTTCAAATTATCAACGATTACCACTGTAAAATCACCATTTTACCAGACTAATGTGCAATAAAAAAGTTATATAGGTTATTGGGATCAAACACGGATCCTTGTTGTCATGAGCTTCTTCTCATACCACTATGCCAATCAAGTTGGTAACTGTTATGTAAGTTAAAAAGAATTGACTGTTGTTGGTTAGTATCGATACAAAATGCAGACGAAAATCTAAAATTATCGTCGTCTGCAACACTATATTTGGCTGGATAGTAAATTTGTTTACTATAGAGCAGTAAAACATCCTACGTTGCACGTTCTCCACAAATGCGAAAATCTCATTTGTGTCCAAGTTGGTCTGCTGCGGCTGCAGCGTCTTATCAGAGTAATAGAATACTGGTGTAGCCACGCTTATGGCGGGCCCTCCCATTGCCTTTTTGGCCTGAAAGTCTTTCTGGCCCGTAACGAAAGCGCCACAGCGGCTGTGTTGTGAACTTGTGATGTATTACGTTTTCGCTATGTTTTCGCTCATTTTCGTCGTCTGTACTTCAGAAAGTAAACAAAAAGTGGCTAAATTAATTAGTTTGAAAAAATGTATGTATAAACATATCGGTTGTTATAACAATAACAACCCTTAAAACTCAATTCATAGGTGGCGTTACGGTTACGGGACACTTAAATCGATATCTTGCCTCATTTTCTCACAATCGATACGCGAAACTTACAGCAACTTTTGGGAAAAAATCCGAGAGGGGGAGTTAACATGGCCGTGGCTACACCAGTATTCTATTACTCTGGTCTTATGGAGAAACCAACTTATTCATGTTAAAAAATAAGTTTTCATAAATATAATTAAGATTTTCCCCCTTTTCTTCCTAGCAGAGGGTACCCTATTCATTTTTTCATTTCCCAATTTTTTTTCTAGCCCTAGTTCTATCTGGTTTATTTTTATTTAGCTATTGTTTGTGAATGGTTTGTTGTTCATCCCCTTGTAGCAGACGAATTTCTGGCAGCAAACGAAATTCTTCGGCTAAAAGAGACGAGCAACTTACAAACAAAAATAAAATAAAAATAAAGTAGATAGAACTGGAGCTAGAAAAAAATATTGGGAAATGAAAAGATGAATAGGGTACCCACTGCTAGGAAGAAAAGGGGGAAATCTAAATTATAGTTATAAAAACTTAATTTTTAACGTGAAGAAGATGGTTTCTCCATAAGACGCTGCAGCCGCAGCAGACCAACTTGGACACAAATGAGATTTTCGCATTTGTGGAAAACGCGCAACGCAGGATGTTTTACTGCTCTATTGATATCAGGGTTGCCACCGCAATTACTAATTCTTTTTAAATTAAATTAATTACTAATTCAAATTACAATAAGAAACATTATAATTCAAAAAGTATAGGTCTGTTGCGCAACCGATTTCTAAAATCCCATCAAAAAATATTTAAGCAAGCTTTTCCTAACAGTAAAAACGCTGAAAAACATACTTTGTTCAGGTTTGAACCCAATACCTCTAAATCGCTAGCCTTGTATTATACCACTGTGCCAATACTCTGTATACATTACTCAGCACAATAATGATTTTATTGTTGTTGGGTTGTATCGATACAAATTGCAGACGAAAATCTAAAATTATCGTGGTCTGCAACACTATATTTGGCTAGATAGCAAATTTGTTTAATATTGATATCAGGGTTGCCACCGCAATTACTAATTCTTTTAAAATTAAATTAATTACTTATTCAAAGTACAATAAGAAACATTAGAATTAAAAAAATATAGTTCTGTTATGCAACCGATTTATAAAATCCGTCAAAAATAATTTAGGCTAGCTTTTCCCTACAATAAAACCGCTGAAAAAGTTTCTTCGGTTAGGTTTGAACCCACTGCCTTAGTATCGCTAGACTTGTATTATACCACTGCGCCAGTAGTCTAAAGAGAACTTTCAGCATAAAAAAGATTAATTGCTGTTGGGTAGTATCGATACAAATTGTAAACAAAAATCTAATCTTTCCGTCGTCTGCTAGCTTTCAAATGCGTTAAAAATGTATTTTCAAGAGCCAATCATCAAGAAAAAATATACAGTCGCTTCTGGATTTCAACTCCGAACTTTTTGTTCACAGACCAACTTGTTAACCTTAGCGCTACTACATACTACATTACTACAAATTCTCGCCGTGATAAATCACGATTGTTGACGACTATCGATGCAAATTAGAAAAAACTGCTATTTTTTTGTTTTACTGTTTGATGCTTGTTAGTAGTACCGTGATTACCACAACTCACAATCCCTTCTGCATATAATTTTTAAATATTATGTTAACCGTGTTTTATATATTGATACAATCATGTACGCAGTATATTTTTTGGCCAGTAGATGGGGATAATTAGATACTTTATCGATAATCGTATCGTTATCTAAAAGTGGGCGTAGATAATTTGTATCTAACCAAATTAGATAATCGCCAACACTAAGATTAAACAATTTTGTGTAAACAGTGATACTACTCTTGACGAAAACAAAAAAAAGGGATGTTTATATATGCAAGTGTCCAGTAGGTAATCTCTATTCAGTGAAGGAGATGGAGGATCAACATCCTCTTTGGATAGGGGGAAGGGATGAAGTGAGTTGAAACTGCTTTCATTATGCTTGACGGCAACTTACCGTAGTCCTGAAGTGAAAGTGACGCACAGTGCACACACTACGCCACCACGCATACGATTTTAGCTGCTCTTATTGCGCTTAGCGGTACCTCACCATGACGCGTAGTTACGGATGGCGCGTAGTGTGTTACTCTCGCACCACAAGCAAGAATAGAAAGACTAAGATCTGCCTAAACCTGCTGAGAGGATGCTCAAAGACCATGCTCGTCGATATCGCAGGCTGGCGCTGCCTCTGCGGAGTAAAAAAATTTTCGTGATTTTTCCATTTCCCTACTGATTAGATGCTTCACACAACCGGGAGATGTGAGAAAAATAAGGCATCTAATTTTTTAATTTTTATCTCTTAATTACAAGGAAAATTTTTTCCTTTACTTATTCATTTTAGTTGTATTGTTCCAGCCTTATAAATGTATATGAATTTCTGTACTAAACCGACTAAACCCCATTTCTTCCTCGTTTTCTTGATTGTTTTATTTTTATCGTGAAACGCTGTACCTCAAGTCAATACGGAATTCCCAAATTGCAACGTCATTTTGATTTTAGTCCCAAAAAGTCGGGAATGAAAAGGAGCCCCAGTGGATTTACATTTCTAGCAAACGAACTGATAATATGATATGTAAACGTCAAGAAGCGTCAAAGAAGCCGTCCATCAAAATGAACAATCTAACCCGGCTTTGATGCCTGGGGGACGCCATTCCAGCGAGCGTAAAAGGATGAAAGAAATGCCCCCTCATTTACATGTGTGTGCCAAAAGTTGTGTCAAAAGTGAATGTCATTAAACTTAGATCGTTGTTTTGTATTTGACACACACTTCTAGTCGACCCTGTTTCCCGATTGAATACAAATTGTCGAAACTAATACTTTCCTCCTTTGAATAAGTCTATGAAAATTCATGTGAACACATTCGGATTGAAAATCCATTAGACATGTTGTTGATTTCATGTGATAAGTAGAATAGGGAAAGCAGAGCAAATCAGTGGGTATACAAAATCAGCTGCATCATGTAACTGCACGAGTTTATTATTAAGTTATTGGCAATCACGGAAAAATATTTATACAAGTCGCTTTGGGCATTCTTTAGAGAAAAGCCCCTTCAAGAGACACTAAACAAAAAAAAATAATTAATTATAAAAAATTATTTTAAATATATTTTGATACGCACTTTAAAACATTTTGAATTTTTTCTCCTCCTATCCTCCGTTCTAATTCTTTTTTGTTACATCATGGACTGATATATGTTGCTCTTCTTCTTCTTCATACATCTTTCCGCCATCCCCGCCAACACCAACATCCTCTCCCAAGCAACCCATTCCCCCAAACACACCGCCATCCACACGAAATCCATCCACTCCCCCATTCACACCACCATCCACACCCAAGCCTTCCCTTCTATCAGCCACACCACCACCAACATCATCAAACAATTCTACAATTCCATCCGAATTTGATTGGGGTGGTGTTAGTACATTATTCATGATCTTCCTCCAAAAAATTTATAAAATTTTAGAAAAAAAAATAATTCAGAAATTTTTGTAATACACGATAAAACCTTACTTTTTATTGAATTCTCTAATAAGAGTCCTGCAGTTTGTAAGTTTTGCATGAATCCATTGATTATCCGTGTCTAGATAACCTTTAAATTTTATTAAGTACCAGCCACGGAGTAATCCTTCTTCATTGCGGTACAAGCTGAAACATTACAAAAACAAAAGAATATAAAATACCTATAAAAAAACTAATAATAATTTAATGTATAGGTAAAAAATTAAATTTTTTCTTGATTAAAAATTAACACCCCAATTCGGCGGCCACCACCGAGAACGAAGCGGAGAAGAAAAAAAAGCGAAGAATAAAATAAAAAATAAATAGGAAAAGACTCTCCTAGCATTTTTGGACTCTCGCTGTTAAAAAAAGGAAAAGAAAATACGATTTCGTGTACACACACGAACGAACTTAAACACACGTAACTTGAAATTACCAAAATAAAGAAAAGCTGCCTTGTTTAACATAAAATTGTGTGTGTCTGTGTTAAGGCTCTGTTTATAGGATGTGGAATTCTCACTGGATGCTATTTCTGCTGCTGTTGTTGCTGTTGTTTCAATTTCTGCTGTGGCAAGTGCAAACCTAAGGCACCCGATGAGACTGGAGACTATCATAACTTTCAGGCAAGTACCAAAAAATCCGACCTCTACCAATACCGAGTGCCTTTCCATTTTGGTTGCTACTTTTGCCTTCTCTCATTTCATGTAGTCTGTTATGCTATCAAGGTTGCAGCATGTTTTTGATTTATGCTTGATCTTTCCACCTTTTCCCTGGGGAAACATAATAGTTGATTCAATATCCTACGCAGGATGGACATCAAGAAGGTGCTGCTAGTCAGCAGCCCATTATAGTTGAACAGCCTGGGAGCTTTACAAAGGTTAGTTAATTTTTTTTTTATTTCGCCGGTTTAGTAAATAGTTATCGTGTTTTTTTTCCTTGATTAATTTTGCTTTTTCCTTATTGGCTTGTTTGAGTTCCACTTCACAACCTCTCCCCCCTCACTGCCGATAACCTAAATGTACATCGATAACGAACATTTTGTTTTTCTTTTTGCATAAAGAATGACGACAGCAGTGATGAAGAGGAAGCAGAGGAAGTCAGAAAGGCGCAAAGAGATGCGATATCTGTTCAACCTAAACCAAGGAAGGTCAGTGAAACAACAGGCCCTAATCCATCGGACAAGCCCCCTGTTTACACCGCAGGTACAGAATAAGGGCTACTGACAAGGTGTAACTAAATGGTACCGGGATTGTTTTGGCGTGTATTCTAATATTGATGCACGTAAGTTCTTTGTAGATTTTTTTGGTATTTAATTTGGAAATTTTAGCAGGAATATTATTATCGTAATGAGGAAGCTACTTATTTTGCTGTAGTTCAGGGCTAATTTAAGAAGAATTTGGCGTTCGGCCATGTGAAGATCAATTTTCTAGATTTCGGAATTTGAGTCTGTTAAATGTTTTGTGGCTTGTCCAGTGCCATTATCAGTTTATCGCTCTTTTTTCTTTATAGTAATCTCTTTCGTGTAACTTATGTTTTGATTTATTTTCTCGGTCGGCTGATAGCAATACAGCAGGGTGGAACACCGCAACACGGTTCAACAGGAAAGGCTGCCATACCTCTTCAAAGCCATGAACCATGAATCGCCATTGGTAATCATAAAGGCTAAAGTCGTAAACTTTTTCGAATATTTTTAATTATTAGCTTCACTACCCTTACATTTGACCGAAGGAAAAAAAAATCAAGATTGTCCGTTTATTTACTTTCATAAAATTTGAAAAACGGTACATTTTCTGGAACCGTTTTGGTATTAATTTTTCAGTGTGCATTATTCAGTAGCCGAAAAAGTAAAACGGCCGTCATTTTTCTCTTGGCTTCAAAATTTTGATTAATGTATTTTCCATCTTTTAGCAGACATTTTCATTTGTCTCTTTGGTAACTGACATTATTGATGATTACTTGTTGTATTCCTTTCAATTTTTCAGTTTTGTACAATTATTCGCCTAATGGTATACAAATATAGTTCTTTGTGTATGTGGTACAGTTCAGTATAACCAAATTTAAAATATGTTCAAAATGTTGACGTACTACAAAAGCGGAAGGATGAAAAAGGGATACTGACTATGATTTGTTTAAAGGAAGGTTGGCGTATATATTTTGACTATCAGATTCGTCATTGTGTTCCATCATAGCTTCGTTTATCTTGGCTGATGTGTGTTTATAAATAATATATAAATATGTATATAAATAATAATCACTCGGAAGATAGAAGGAGTAAGTCTGGCACAATTGTATTCTTCTAATAGCACTTGAATTTCTGTCTGATTAACTAGCGAGCATGATTTTATCGACCATTTTCCGAAGGGTTTTTTCTCACTGTTCTCATGGGCACGGCCTCCATCTTCTTTTCTCTCTGCATTCTATTGTTGCCAGGTTTTCCCTTTTGTGGTAATCCTCGTCAATAACAAGCACTTCGTCGCTGACTTGGAGCTGGCGAGAAGAACGGAAAAATTTTTTCCGCTCAATCAAATTCGGCACATACTCTTTCATCCACCTACGCCAGTACTGATTAACGGTAAATGGTGACTGCTTCCAGCGGCGTCAAGTCAAACCGTCAAATGCGGATTATGGTGGCCCTGGTGTCCAACTATGATGAAGTGGTTTGGTGTTAATGCCTCTGGTTCGTCTGGGTCTGTCGATACATTAGTAAGTGGCCGACCATTCAAAAGGGACATGACTTCGGCAAACACCTTAGACAAAACTTCGTCAGTGACAGTTCGGTTTTGAAAGACGACTCACAGGGCTCATTTGCTGGATTGAACTAGCCTTTCCCCGGCTCCACCAAAGTGAGAGCCGGAAGGCGGGGAGAAACGCCAGCTAATGGCTTGGATAGCCAGTTCTCCTCTGACCTTTCTTGCGTTCAGATTTGCTAGGCCTTCTCGTAGTTCTCTCTCTCCAGCGACGATATTTGTACCGTTATCGCTGAAGATGACGTCGGGTTTTCCGCGGTAGACAATGAAACGCCGGAGCGCCATGATGAATGAATCTGAGCTCATAGAGTGCACCAAATCCAGGTGTACGGCTCGATTCACTAAGCAGGTGATTAGTAGCCCGTGTCGCTTCTCCGATCGACGCCCGATGACGACTGTGAGGGGACCAAAAAAATCTAGGCCACTATTTGTAAAAGCTTGTCGGAAACCTTGAAGCCTTGCTTTTGGGAGATTAGCCATCATCGGCGGTTGCGGTTTTGCTCTTGCCATTTTGCATTGTCGGCAGCACTTGATTATTTTGCGAATAGCGCGCTGTCCTGCGACAAGGTAGTAGGACCAGCGTACTTCACTCAGTGTCCGTTCCTCTCCTGAATGTAGCACCTTGTTATGCGCGTCAGCAATTATTAGAGAGGAAAGCGGATGCTGCGGTCCGATTATAATCTTCTGGCGCGCGTATTCGGGCATCTCTGCATGTTCTAACCTTCCTTTTGTCTTTTGTACTCCATCAGAATCTATAAAACGGTTTACCTTACGAAGAATTGAGTTACGGGCTATTTGTTTTCCACTTCGGATGGTGGCGATGTCGTCTGGGAAACATTCTTCATTGGCGACGATAATGCACTTTCTTAGTGCTTCTTTAAGCTCGGATGCATTAATGATTTCTTCTTTTTCCATGCTACCCCGAGTAAGTTGTGTGACGGTGAGTTTGAGGTGCTTGAGTTCGGTATGTTTCTTCCAACAACCACTCCCGAGTGATCACCATCACACGCTTTACAAAGAAAAAAAAAAGAAAAGTGTAATAGAAAGCAGTGGGGACATAAACCGCACGAGAGAGGACACTCTGCTCTTGGGCAGGAAAATGTTTTTTTTTCTTAAATAAAAATAAAAAACAACAATGATTTTATATTTTCAAAAAAATTCCCTGAGAGTGGGAGTTCAATAAATCACGCAACTTGTGTTTTTTCTTCTCTGTTTTTCTTCCCTCTTAAAGAAGGGAATAAAAAAAAATCTTCATTCAACGGCAATTCATCATCGACCCTCTGATGTGTGTGTGTGTGTAAACGCCAAGGCCGCCCGTGTTTTCCTTGTTTCTTGTGTAATTTAAAAATCTACTCGAACGTTATCACCATTTTGTTTGCGGGAAAAAAATATGGTTAGAGGTGTAGAACGTGGGAGGATCGTGAAATCGCTTACAGCCCTCCCCCCATCTAAACGGCCAAATTGAAATTGATCGAGCGGAAATGTCACGAAGGTTATTCAATACCCCAAAAAAATGCCATCGTAAATCCATTTCCAATCAATAAAGGAAACATTAGAAATTGTAACAATACTGTGCAAAATAAGCGTGTGTAGTACGTAAATGGACGTAGCAGTTGCCTTAGTGGAAAAAATGCAGCTTCCCACGCGGGAAAGAAAAAAAAAGCACAGTAATTTTATAGGGACGTTGGCAGACGTTGGCATACATTAACTCCCCAACATCATCAATTAAATCATAACCCTCCTAACAGTAATTTTAATCTAGGCAAAAAAAAAATTTAAATAAAAAAAAAACTTACCCTCGATCGACGATCTCCTCTACTTCGTATTCTGGATCTTCAGCCATTTCAAATTTGATTGTTCGTAGCACTAAAACAACAAACGTCTTTCCAAGAAAAAACAGAACAGCAAATGATGGTGCAATGTGGTCTGTTGACCAATTACTTTCCCCAGGGACTATGCCTATTTGGAAAACCAAATGGGCCATCTCTATTTTGAAAAAAAGGTATTGTGCAGATGTTCTCCCTAAGGGATTAATCCCACTCCGTCAGACATTTTGAAATTTTTACAATAAAAAAAAGCAACGCTGCAAAATTGTAAAAATTTAAAAATTGTCAACGTTGTTTTGCTGTGATATGTAATTCACTAGGAAAAGTCAGAAAGAATACAAAGTAGGGGAGAGCGGGGTTATTTTGAACGGGGGCTATTCTGAACAATTGAGATATGAATGTGTTTATCAATACAAATTTAAATTTTTTTTTGTACACAATGTTGATTTTTATTAGATATATGGGTTAAAAAAGGTTTGGTAAAAAAATATAAATTATTTAAGAAGTTATTTTCGAAATTGTGTATTTTCTGATTTTTTGTTTTGTGTTTTGAAATTAACCTTCACTTTCGAGGATTAAAAAATGTAATTATCACTTTTTAGTTAGAATAATTCAAAAGCCTGTTCAATTTACTTTAAGACTATGTAAAAAAAAAACCTTTTTCTTTTTCCTTTTTTTGTTTAATTAAAAAAATTCTAAGTAGTCTTTTGTGGGGCTATTTTGAACAGGAAAACCGGCTCTTTCCTGGCATCATAAGTCCCTCCTTTGGGCGGGACTTAATTTTGCTTCGAGCTAAATGAGTTATGCGAAATATTTCACAGATAACAGTGTTTACTAACTGTGAAGCCTCTCATCCACGCTCTATTCTTGTCATCGATCGATCATTGTGCTTCACGTCTTGCTTGAAAATGAGTAGGCATAATTTATCACAGTGGCCGATTTCAATTCCCCACAAACAAGAAAGAGTCAAATTTGCTTTACAGTTTGTCGAAAAAGAAATTCCATTTGGGTTAGGAAAAGTTTTCATTGATGAGCACCGTTTCAAATAATACATGCTGTAAAAAAACATTTATGCAAACTTGCACATGATTAAAATGTAATGTTCATTATTACAGGTTTAAAACTAAAGGGGTGGTATCTTCATACACAGGAACTGAACGGACCAGTATCCCACACAGTGTTGGAGTAGTTGCTTGCATCTCCCAACCATTCAACAAAGGATGCAATCTTATTCGTCAAGTTGAAACCAGGATTGATTCTCAACAGTATACCAGCTTTCTCATGGAAATTGTGTCGTCATATCCAACAGTTGGGCTTATTTCAATTGTTCACGACAAGTATGTATGGTTAAACTTTTTGTTTATTAATGTTATCATAATTTTTAATTTATTGCTTAACAGGTACCCTGTTCATAATAGTACCAAAGTAAAGTCATGGCTCGCTGGTCAACAAAGAATGTCTGTTTTTTCCTACTGGCCACCAGCAAGTGGTGATTTAATGCCAATCGAGACTGTGTTTTTGGACATACTGAAAGAGTTTGATGAGCATGAAACTCGTGTTCACTCTGTTAAAGCTCTTTGGGAAGAAATTCAAAATGCATTTGCTGCTGTGACCGAAAAAGAAGACTACGTGAAAAATTTGATTTCAAAAATTTTTCCGAATTTGCGTAAAATTGCAGAAAGTAACGGAAAAATGTTGTAGTGAAATGTTAATCAAAACTTTTCGTTTCTTGTTAAAGTCCATCATTAATAATAAAGAACAACAAGTAAGGTTAACGAATCACACCTTGTATTTTTCTTTCCGACAATCTCAAACTTTTCCTGCTTGTAACTTGACCAGATTGTTTATTAGGCATACTAGGAAGACACTCAGCTGTTCCTTCATTAATGGTTTCAATATTTTCTTTGTCGAAATGCAGAACTCTAGATGTTTTATTTGTTTTCTTTGATGCAATAGAAACCGTTTTCGTCGTTGAGATATCCTGAACCTAAATTGAATTTTAAAAGATAATTGCTATAGAGAAAAGAAATTGTAAATTAGGATTTTACTTCTTTTTGTTTGTTTTTGTTTGAATTCTTCCCTACAGAAATTGTCTTCCGGTTTTCTGCTTCTTTTTCTTTACGCTGTTTTTCGTCATATTGTTCGCGAATACGCTTCATTTCTGGTGAACTTGTTAGACACCTTGCTGCACCTAGTCTTTTATTCGGCTTTCGAACTCTAGGTCCACTTTGTGCCACTTGAGGTAGTGGGAGAATGTCGTGTGGACGAAAAGAGACAGGTTCTACAAATTTGATTGGAGTAGATAACAGCATTTCTGTTCTTGGAATTGGGGAAGTAGTAACGGTAGAAGGCGCGGTTGTTGACAATGACGGCGACGACCCTTGCTGCTGTTTGTGAGATGAGGTTATTTGAGATGAGACCATTTGACACGAGGAAGATGACGATGCTTCTTGCAATACGGAGGCAATAGTAATTGGAGTCAACGTCAGTTTTCCAGCAGAAGAGACGATCAATAAATACTGACTCTTAGGTGCTTCTTGAGTTTGCACATTGTTTTCAGCGATAGTAAAAGTTGGTGGGATCTCAATTCCAATTGTTTGATTGTCTATATAAACAAAAAAGAAGGTTATACCAACATTACATAATTTTATACAAGAGAATTTAACCTTGAATAGGAAGATGATTAATAATTGATGATAGCGTTAGACCATTACTACTGCGCGAGGCACTTTGAGAAGAGGGCGTAGCTAAAAAAAAGGTAGAAGAAAAATGAAATTTTTTAAACAAAATAAAAAGTTTAATGACACGCATACCTGGTAAATCTGTTACTATAGATGCAGCAAACATACTGTTAGGGATGGCATTTGGATCTAAAGGGAATATACCTGTAGCCTGAAACCCTTTCTTGATGTTAGTCTCGATAAATGCTCGCAGAATCGCTGGTTTGGAAAGAAGCGGGACATCATAAATTGACACTCGTTGTCCGGGATGCTCTCTCATCCAATTTGCATGACTTTCGGCAAGATGACACTTAAATGGACCATAGATTGTTCTATCTAATGGTTGAGATGCATGGGAAGTGTGTGGTGGCAAAGTTTGTAGGATGGCGCCGTTTTCTTTTGCAAAAACACAAATAGAATAGCCCATATGACTAATGTGGTTGTCCATAAAAAGTAGGATAGGCTTTTCTTTCGTGCATTTCACTTTTGAGTGTAAATGTTTAAGGGCAATCAAAAAATTGTCCTCTGTCATCCAGCCAGAAGGGTGTCCAGTGAGAAGGGTGGGGAAGGAAACCTTCTGGCATGTTCTTCATTTTGTCATTCCCTTTTTTACGGGGAAAAACGAAAACACAAGGGAATAACTTGCCAGCTGCATTCACGAATGGTAACATGGTTACGTTGACGCCTCTTTCAGCAGACGTCATTTGATGCACCTATAATGTTTTAAAAATTTAATTAAGAACAGTTATTGAAAGAAACCAAAATAATACCTGATGACTGCCTTTTTGCGCAATAATTTTTGCTGGATCCACAACAGTAGGGTTGTTTATCTCATCTCCATTAAAAATTGATTCTGGACCAAATGTGTACTTCTCATAGAGCTCCATAACCTACAAAAAACTGTGATATGTAACAATTTGTAAAGAATTATTATCAAAAACAAATTACCTGTCCATAAAAATTGTTCATAACAACTTTATTCAAACCCGCAGCTCTAGCCTGGCTTGTGGTTTCTGGTTTACGGATTGAGAGTCTTTGGTTTCGCTTCAGGAAGTTGGTGAACCAATCTTTTCCAGCTGTATCACTCTTCACCCAACTTGGAGGGACCGGAATGGAATTAAAAATAGCAAAAGAGTAGACGAGCTTTTTCAAATTTGTTGGACTGAGGCCATGGCTTCTCTGTTGAGATTCGATCAAATAATCTGACAATTGTTTCTCGTGTGTTGGGGATAACACTTGAAGATGGTGAAATGATGGTTTTATTTTCGTGTTTGGTGGTACGTTGTAAAGGTCTTTCACGCGTTTTAAGTAGGAATGAAGTGTTGATATAGGGATACCACTTAACAAAGCAACTTCTCTAAACGATTTGCCATTTATTTTAATCATGGTTAAAGCATCAAGGATCTCTTTATCAGTAGGTGGAGGTTTCTCCTTTAACCTATTGTATACACGCACCTTATAATAAAAGATCCACAGACTTTAAAAAATAAGAAAACTATTTGAAAGGAAATGACAGCCTGTTTTTCAACACGTTATGACTTGATAAAAAAATCAGTCTGCTACAATAAGCTCCGCCTTAAAATTCCCTACCTTAAAAATTCCCTTGTTTTCTTCAATTTTTTTTTTTATTAATTCTATTTTTTTTGTTTTCATAATCATGAAATATATTGATAAATTTATATAGAAAATGCTAGTTTGATTACATTTTTGCATTTATATATCCAAAAAAATTAATATAAAGCTTGAAATAAATGATATTTTAAGCTGTTCAGTTTAGCCTCAAGGGGGGGAGGCTATTTTGAACAAAAAAGCAGTTTCACTAAATAATGTCTACAAAGAAAACTATTAGTCAGAAAAAATTTTTGAAATTGTAGCTTTAAAGGAGAAATAAAGGGCTACAAAATAGTAGTTAGATAATTAAGTTTATTTTCAAGAACTAAAAGATATTTTCACTCTAACAAAGTTTTTACAATTTTGTTCAGAATAGCCCCGCTCTCCCCTAAACAATACAATTTGTAAGCCAACATAAAAATATTGCAAAATAACTGTAAGGCAATAGAAAAATTTTTTATTTCTGTTAATTTGTATTGTATTTTAATACATTTCCAGATATGATACAGACTGTTTTAATATCAAACCAACTTTCCTTTCATTAAGAATTCTTGGCTATTTTAAAGTTAGTTTGTACTTTAGTTTTCGACGGTAACACCAACAACTTTCTTTGTCGCTTACTCTCTAAGTAAAAACGAACTTTGACGTATTCCATGACTAGATATTTCAGATTGTAGTCTCTGTGTTCTTCACAGAAGAGTGGAATAGTATGGGACTCTTAAGTTTTGTCACAACAAACTTCAAATGAATCTTGCATGTAAAGGTGATTGAGATTTTCGAAATGTGACTGAATTACTAGTTCAACAATCCTAATGGTTTCAAAAAAGGTACTGTAACGTAAACTGGATAACCATGATTTCTCATTGCTGTATATTGGTCAGCTGTAAAATCTTTGGGTAAATCAAGTTCAGTGCAACGCACCAAATTCTTACAAGCTTCACAAGCAGTTAAATGTTTCCTTGTCTTTACTATGTAACCACAAAGGTCATATGCCATAACGTTTAATTTGAAATCACGTGTACCTTCTTCTGAGACATCATCAACATAACGTATGGTTAGTTTGTCGAGTAACTCATCTTTAATAGCTTCTTTATACTCCTTAGCGGTAATATCATGTTTTTTGGCGTGTTCCTGTAGACACTTAGACATTGTAACTAGCAGCTCAATTGGCTCCTTATTATCGATGTTACTTCCTTTTACTTGCTTTACTAGGTAACTGAGTCGTGCTTGAAGAGAAATGTAACGGATTATTTGAAGAAAAGATGTTACGTTGTGTTACTGTCTACCGATCGAACAATACCGAAAAGTCTGAAAATCATAAATTACATAATGATTATTTCAATTGAATAACGTAAACAAATTAACCTCTCTAGCGGTTCCTGATTAAATTTTCCGGTTAATACACCTTTTAACCCTGCGTCGAATTGCTCTTCAATCAAATTAATTGCGCTTCTAATCGAAAGACGCCATGCATGAAGACTTGTTTGTGATACGAACATTGGAATGTTTCTTCCATTTTCTTCATATACATGTTCTGTTTCAGACAGTACTTGAAGCATGTGATTAAGTTTTTCTTTTTTGGGGGGAAATGTATCCTTGGTAATCCTTACTTTACAGAAGCGTAAGTTTAGTATATAAAAAACGTCGTTCATAACTTTGGTGAGGCGTTCAATTTTCTCTGTATCTATAGAAAATACAATATAATTTTGCTGGTCATTACACTTAATTTTAAAAATTTAAAATTATACACACCCCTTTAAATGTTGATTTGATAAGTCTTCCAACATCTGTGTCTTCTTTGTAATTTCGAAGCACATTGAAAGCCATTGCAGTTTTATTGGAGAATAATTGGGCGCTCAACCGAACATTCATTTTTTGAAAATTGTTAGGATGAATGTGAGATTCTGAAAGATGGTATCCTAGTGTTATTGGTTTTGTTTTAGCAAAATCAAACAGTTCTTCATAGTGTTTGTAATTAACTAGGTGTCCCTGAAACTGGATGGGCAATACTGTTAATTAAAAGATATTAAACTATTATAAATTAGAAATACCTGAACACAACGATGTGTTTCCATGTTATTTCTTACTATTTTAAGTAAATGAGGAACGTCCACCATCAAATGTATTTCATCTATAACTCTGGTTAGTCTTTCAGCGAGTTGATTTGGCCCATCCTAAAACACTCACACTAATTGCCTAATCTTACCCCTGGTTTTTGTCCAATATGACCCCAAAAAAAGAGATTTGGGAAAAATTTAAACCTAATTAACTAGAAGGAATAATTTTTTTTTCTTTTCAGACTACATCCTTGAATAAGTCAGCTAGTTACTTAAAATAACTAAACGTAAATAGTGCAGTAAAATATATGAATAAATGTAGCAATAAAAGAACAAAATTGCGAATTTTTCACACAGATTCTTATTTCATTCACTACCAGAAATGTAATTTAAATTGGTGTTTCAAATTTCTGCACCAAGTGTGGAAAGTAAATAGAATCATAATTTAATAAGAAAATTTTTTTATCACGATTTCATATATTTTTTAGGACACTGTTTAACTTGGGAGAGTGTCCAATATGGGAACGGTCTCCCCTATATGTCGCATTGTTCAGCCAGACATGGCTGAAGAGGTGCGCATAGATCTCCCCAAACTGTTTATTTTTTTCCAAGGGTTCCAGCCGGGTTTTGATTGGCTGCGAATTGGGTAGAATTATCGTGTATAAACAGGGGAGTTGTTCGTTTTCATTTATTTTTTATCTGATTCGCCGTATTCAACTTCGTGCCAATGGGTTGTTTCGAAATATCTAGGTTTGTTTGTTAATTTTAGATTTTTTTTGTTTGATCGAATTTCAAATTTTGGTCGTGAAAGTCGGGTTCTGATTGGTTGGTGGCAGGTTGGTGGTTTTAGGGACCCTCCTGTTCCGCGTGTTTTCGGTTTTTGGGTGAAATTTTATTACAGTTGGATTCTCCATGTAAAACTGTATGGAATAGGGTATTTTTTGTGATAAAAGGTTGGTTTTTTAATTTTTAATTTGTGTGTGTTTAGAAACGACGAGGGCGGCTGTCGTTTGTCATTTATTTTTTATGCTGTCATGGAGAGAAGTGGAAAACGTCAGGTTTTTCGACGGTTCAGCTCACGCAGCCCCATATAAATCTCGAAGGCCGACACCCAGTGGCGTTATTTCGAAAAAGTTTCTAAATTTAAGATAATGTGGATAAGTTATTACAAAGAAAAGATATGTTTACGTAACATATCCAAGAATTGGAGAGGTGTTTTATTTAATTAGTGAGATATATTAGGGGAGAGTGGGGTCATACAGGATAAAAACTTTGTTTTGTCTGTAATTCAGTGTTTTAAAATGTTATGCTGAAATAATTAGATTAGTATAAAGAGCGTTGTTTATATAACATTAGGGAATTTTTTCATTACCATTCGTTATATAGTTTACGAGTTACTGAATTTCGAAAAATAGGGTTAAAATTGTTGTTGAGGAAAAATTGTGGGGAAAAACTGGACAGAGGGTGTCCCATACAGGACACGGTTAATTGCACTAAAAGTTTTTAATTATTAATGTTTAAAAAAATTCCCTAAATACTTCATCAATAGAACATCTGTTTTAGCGTAGATTAAATTTTAAAAAAATAAATTAACGAATGAAGTTGGGGGGGAGGACTGGACAATTTCGATACCAGATGTAGAAGTGGGAGGGGCATCTTAGATATTGAGTGATCGATTCTAGATCGATTGTTGGTGAAACAAATTTTTCGAAGCAGACAATACTTTTGGACCATGACTGGACCAACTTAGGCTCCGTCCATAAAAAATCAACTTTGTCCGATTGTACCCCCCAAACCATGTCCAGTATCACCTCCAAAGAGGATCTATTTTTAATTTATTAACAACTCTTAGACCATAATCCGTAAAAATTTTTTTATACCGGCTCTGTATAAGTAAATGATTTAACTAGCTTCTTTTACTATTATATTAATTTTTGACGAATCATAGCGTGGGCAATACCAAAAGATGTGCTGTACATAAAAATGAAAAGACAGCGCTCTTTTTTTGTTTCCTCTATAACTCGTGTATTTTTAAGAATTTTCACGATGATTTTTTTTTCACATAGAAATTGACATTGACAACATCCCAGTATTTTTTCTCCCCATTTCATCATCACTAAGACCCGTAACTGCTACTGTCCTGTTTTGTACGTGTCCTGTATGACCCCGCTCTCCCCTACAATATATAAGCAGCAGTTTTTGTGTTTTTGCCGATTGATTTCATCCCCCGAAGCAATTTAGCTCTTCTTCGGTCGGCGATTTTGGGAGGGGAGTTTTACGGACTAGTAGTAAAAACGACCTTGAAGGAACAGCCACATTTTGTAGTCCTTGTTTTTCCAACTCCCCTCCCCTCGTATGTAAATTTTAAAAATTTTCTTATTGATGTTCTTATTTTCTTTCAGTGTCTAATAATCCAAATTATGTTCCTTAGAAAAGGAACATAATCAAAAATGTCTCTGATCTCCAAATGGATGACCCGATTGCTCCTAAACAACACCAAAACATGGCTTCTGCAGAAAAAATCAACAATGATTCTGATGTGAATAGGGTTTTTACACATTATTGTAGGTTAGTTTTTTTTAAAGTTTTGCATTTAATACAGGGTGTCCAAATGGAAACAGAGGATTTCCCCAATATGGAATCGAACCACCATGAAACTTCTGATGGTTCTGCAATACTACTTGAAAAGGAAGATCCGGATATGCCAGTGACAAATCCAAGTTATTACACACGGGATCCATCCAACATATCCGAAGACAATGAAGAAACATTGGCTGATTTCAATGTATAAGTATTTTATTCCATAATCCATACACAATAAAAAATATATTTCTTTTAAAATTAGTTCAATCATAATAGATACAAGAACTTGAAATATTCCGAAATCCCACCGCTACTTTCGGTTATCGACCACAGCTAACTCTGAAATAGCGTATTTGGTGGGCCCAGTTCAAATAGGTACTTAGCCTATTTTGTTCTCAATTCAGGGAGGAGTATAGAGGAGAAAGCAGTTCTATCCCGCGCTGTAACCCACAGCTGTCCGGGGAGTGGAAGCCGCCACCAGTTGGCAGCACAATGAGGTAGAAAGGAAGTTTTTCAGTAGGGTGTATGGGAAACGAAGCGAATAATGTGAAAAAAGACACAAAATGCAATAAAATAACAGAACATTTATTCACTGTAGTATGTTATTGTTTCTTGGATAATACGCAATATTAAAAATCAAATGTTACCTTAGTATTTAATCAATTAATTAAAGTTTTTTTTCTTTCCGCGCTGACTTTTCTTTTACCCTGTTCTCTTCTGTTATTTGAAGTATTTTTTCTTTGGCAATGCACTTCATTCTAGTGCACAAGAAATCGATGATGATGTTAGTCATGAAGACTATCCTGTGTTCTTCACAACCAACTTGGGGTAGTTTGTCCGCTGTTGGACCGGGATTTCTGCCCACTCGTATAGCTCTGGACAATGATTCCTTGAACAGCCAAGTCCTCCGTCAACTTAGCATGAAGGTCTTTGAAGTAGGTGACGAACGCAATCATTTCTCTTCTTGTTTGGACAATTTCCTCCTCCCAGCGTTTACTCAGCATCCACTTATCAATAATACTGTAGTTTTTCGTCAAGTTAACTGACTGGTATCGGGATTTAAAAAATTTATTAGTTATATAATTTTTGAATTTTTCGATAAATAAAAGTTCTCGTCTGTCTCGATCCAGGGGAACAGTCCTGTGGCATTCATTTCTCTCGTAAATCGATAGTGAGTCTGTTCATTGTATTGTCCAGTAGGGCAAAAGCTTTGCGATTCGCTTGTTCCATTTTGGAACGAAATTTCTCTCTTGCTGAGGTAGTCTGTAAAAATATCCAGAACAGAAACGAAAGAATTATTTAGTTAAATAAGCCAATATGAATTTATTTTTCCTACCTCCTTAGTGGTTCATTTGTTTCCGAACCCAAGCTGCCGTCATGCGGTAGCCTTCTAGGTCGGCTTTAAAAGAGCCAGGTAATTTTTTCCCCCTGTTTTTTCAGGTTGCCGCTTACACAGGATGACTCTGGCAAGGAAACACCAGGAACATTCGGAAGATTTTTCAAGCCAGAATCAACAGGCGTAGTCGAATCTGAAAATAAAACTTTGTGATCTCATTAATTTTTCTAAAATACGTTTTAGATGTGCTTTTCTTATCGAGGACCAATTGTTGCAAACGTCTCAAGATGGAGGGGAGATTTTTTCTTCCAAACCACTCAGAACTAAAGAGTCATGCAATTTCTTAGCATACTCTGTCTCTTTTTTGGTTGCCTGAAAGACAATAATTACTTAATAACCGGCATGAGGGCTTACATTAATCAGTTTAAAAAAATAGATTTTACAAGACGTTTTACAAGCGAGTTTACCATACCCTCCTCTTTTTCCTCGTTGTTGTAAAATATTGCCTCGGTTATGTGATCTCGGCGAGCTTTGAACTAAAGATAAAAATTAATTTAAGGACTTTCTTACATTTATTTTTTGTTTTATTTTGTGATAAATATTTACATGCTGGGCTCATATGTTTGGTTACGGAACCATATCTCGACAATTTTGAAAATACCTGTTTCTGTTCATCCCCTAAAAAAGCAGCAACTCCAGTTTTCCACCTTCCGTTATGAAAAACCTATAAAATGGAAAACAACTTAATATTGCTAAAAGAGATAAATTACAATTAAACTGAGTTTACTTGACAATCCCAAACACGAGTCCTGCCATGAAGAACCGAGAGAAAGACCGTCATTTCCTTGGTCATCCTATCATAATTCTGGGGATTCGGATGTCCCTCAGATAATTTTACAACATCTTTTGGAAATACGGAGTAATTGTAGATGACGTTATAGCAAAAGTTTAAATACCCCAGTGCCCATTACTTTTTTTGAAAATGATGCAGAAAGTGATAGATTTCTCCAGTTTTTTAATTTCCAGTTATAAGGACATTTAAATGCCGACAGGAAGCAGACCCAAGCCCAGTTTCATCTTGGGTATGAAAACGAAAGCTGCTTTCTCAAGAACCCTGCCCTGTCGTGTCCATCACCCCGTCTACCCCCCTCCTCAAAGAAAAACAAACAAAAAACCCACTACCCTTAGGGTAGCTGTTTTTACATTTGTTGCCATCGCAGCAACGCAGCAGTCGTTGGTAGATTTTATCTGCTATGACTGTATTTTTGTATTGTGCGAAATATGAATAAATTTGAATGTTACAGTCGAACAATTAGTGTTTAGTGTCGTTATTTTCCTTTTTTTTTTGTTTTTCATTATTATAAAAATATGTCGGTAACCAACTATGCAAGTGGACTGCAAAGTGATGCTAAAACTCTCTATTTAGAAGTTAAGATTGATAAATTGTGAGTGTCCCTACTCAATCCCTAATACAATGTGGGAAAACGGATTAGATTGTTGCCGTGAAATCTGAACACTACCATACAGTTAAAACTAAATAAAACTTTTACTTTTCTACTGAAAAGAGCACAATTAACTACCGATCACAATTCTGTCGTAACAGATGATATCTACCAACGACTGCTGCGTTGCCGCGATGGATACAAATGTGAAAAAAGATGTCGAACAGCCCTATAGGTGGCTTTAAAAAATTAAATCGGTGTTCGAATTTTTGTGCAGGTTACTGTACATCTAAAAAATAAAGTTACATAAATTTATTAAATGTATGACAAATAAAATTATATAAGTTGTAAGTCTCTTACCTTCGACCTCAACAATATTATTCCGGGAATCCCAAAATTCTTACTAGTTTCTTTCTTTGCATTGCCGTAAGTCACGATTGTGAAGAGACGTAGTTGTGTAGAAATCCATCTTACAGCTGCTACAATATACCTTGATACAAGTTGAACAGCGTATGTAATCGCAACTTACAATTTTCTTGCAAACCCAGCAAAAAGATAAAACGTAGCATAACTGTCCATTAAAACCCTCTTAGCAATCTCCATGTGGTCTTCCCAATTTTTTTAAATTTTGGTTATGCGCTTTTGCATGCTGCTTTTCATTTCAACTTTTTCGTTGTGGAGGGCTTCTAAGTTATCAATTCCACTTTCTGTGAATCGAAAACTTTCTTCTACATCCTTCAAATGAGTTTCCAGTAACGGAGAGGGTTCTAGAGTCAACGAAGAATAATTTGAGTAGATATCCAGAAATCAATCATGAACTTTAAAGCTTTCCTCCTAGTATGTGTATACGTAATAATAATATAACTGTTCCAGTACAACCATCATTTGTCATCAGTTTTACATCATCTGCAATCAGTTGAGTTAATAATTTGGTGACACTAGTTCCTATAATCAGTTTTTTAAATAGAGCATTTTTTAAATTATCAATTATGCTTATTATAAAAATTTGCCTTTTTTGGACTTTTTAGCAACTCTTGGATCTAGTGGATCGCTTTTTTTACGCTCTTTTGGTTTAAAAAGATGATGGTTTTTTAAAATACTTTTTTCTGAAATTTTCCCGTCTAAGATCTTGAACCACTAACCTACACAGATTTTTATCCATTTTCAGATTACACGGCTTCTTTATAATAAATTTGATTAACGATCAAATAAACAACCAGTGTCTCGAAACGGTGAAAAAACAACAGAAAAATACCAGTATTTTAACATGCTCCTCTGTTTTGGCCACAAAGAAAAACCCAAACAGAAAATCGAATAATATGCAAATAGACCGCCGAAAGATGGCCGTTTTTCACCTTTTTTTTCTGTTTCATACAATACTGTCAGCTGTTTTTAAAGCATTGGTCTATATTGCGTCACCTTGTGTGTGTGTTTGTGTGTTTTTGTGTTCAAAGTTTTCACCATTATGGTTTTTTCTTATTTCATAAGCGTGTAACCATGGGGAGGAATAACGGAAACCCTTGTCACAATTACTTCGATTACGATGTAACTGGAAATACAAGTAGGCGCAAAATAGGGGAATGTAAGCGCGTTTTGAAAGGGAAACATGCTACTAATTTAGAAAGTCATATCAGGGCCTGTCATGCTGATATTTTTTCCGAGATAGTAAAATTAAAAGAAAACGCTAGAAAGCATAAAAATAATGAAGACCATAAAGACTCTCATCAGTTAAACAAAATTACAATTGAGGTGAGTAAAGAAAATCTGATGGCATCGTGCGTAAATATCGTGGCTGTCAATGGGCGCCCCATCACTGTTAAAAATGTCCACCGTTTTTTGGGCGAAATAACCCACAAAAATCGGTTTCACCAGACTGGAGTATTTAAATTCCAACTATTTAATTACCGGTAAAAGCCCTGTTTATCTGAATAGAATATTTCATTAAAAAGTGGAGGAAAATTATCACAAAATTGAATACATTTCCCGTAAAGTGGTAAAAAAATTTCCCCCTATTTTTCCATAAATCGGGGTTTAAATGTACCACTATTTAAATTTAATTAATCCTATCGTTACATAAATAGAATTCAATGAAAAACATTAGACGGGTGATGGTAAACTAGACATCACTTTTGTATTTTTCGGAAACACAGATATTTCTTAATATATTACTTTCTTGATATGTGATTTAATATCACATCACGATATTAAAATGGTAATAGTATACAATTATAAGAGCATACATTGCACCAAACAGTTATTGACATTAACAACAACACACGGGAATAATAATGTAAGCAAATCAGTCGGACGAATTTACTTGCTTCTCTTCCTTGGTTAGGAAGTTGAAGAACTGGTTGAGTGAGATAAAGGCTCTTGTAGCTTCGCCTGGTTGCTTCAGGCATTAGTGTTAACTATTAATCAATATGAACTAATACCAGAGGTTGCTGTGTGATCTTGACTTCGATCTGATAGCTTCTGTATTTCACAAATAGACAGAGATAAAGCCTGTCAGAGAGAAGAGACACAATACATAAGATTAGCATGAGGTAATTCACATCAAGATATATCAAGATCATTCTTACGAATATTGAGAGGACAGCAAAATAACATACCTGTCAGAGAGAAGAGACACAATACATAAGATTGGTGATTGACACCCACTGACTTCACTTGCTTATGGACTGGCAGAGCCAACTAGTGGTCTCTCAAGGCACTCTGACAGATAGAAGGGGGGGGGAAGGGAAGTTTGGTTATAGACAACAAATCAACACACCCACTCAAACTGAACTGAATACACCAATACTTTGAACAAGATACTGAAATCTTCCGGCTTCCAATCCTTTGGTGAAAAGGTCGGCAAGTTGATCTTTCGTGCTGATATGTGTCACGTCAATGACACCTGCTTCTTGAAGATCACGGATATGATGGTATTTAATATCAATGTTCTTCGTACGCTGGTGATATTCCGGATTCCGCACCAGACGGACGGCACTTTGGTTATCACACCAAAGTGTTGTTGGAAAAAGTTTGTTGATGTCCCACGTCCTCTAGTAGTTGACGAAACCAGGTGATGTCTTTTGCCGTAGAACTTGCCGCCACGTACTCGGCCTCCGTTGTTGATAGGGAAGTGCACTTCTGCTTTCTACTGGCCCAAGCCACAGGTCCGCCGTTTAGAATTAACACGGTTCCACTGATGGAGCGTCGATCGTCGGTATTTCCGGCAAAGTCAGAGTCAGAATACGCCGTCAGCCTGAAGTCGTCACTGCTTCCATAGGAAACACCATGGTCTTGAGTTCCTTTTAGATACCCTAGAATTCTTTTTACAGCTTCCCAGTGGCTTTTGGTGGGACTGCTACAAAATTGTGACACTTGGCCTATAGAGAAAGCAATGTCAGGACGAGTACAGGTCATGGCATACATTATCGATCCGACGGCTTCACGAAACGGGCAGGAATATTCTTCTTCAATCGTGCTGACCCTTTTAGAAAGTCGTGAGTGTGGATCAGCGGGAACACCTCTTGGATTGCATTCTTCCATCTGAAATTTAGTGAGCACTCGTTTGATGTACGCTTCTTGATGCAGATGAATGGTCTTCTTTTCCCGGTCTCTCACAATTTGAATGCCGACGAAACAACCTGCTGGCCCCGAGGTCATCTCGAACTGGTTACTCAGAAACTGCACGATGTCATCCAGCTTGGAGTGATGATTGCTACACACCAACCCATCATCAACCCAGATGGCCATGATGATGATGACACCGTCGGAATTGAGAGAATAGACACACGGATCTGCTACACTCGGCTTAAGTCCGTATTTTGTTATGAACTCGTTGAATTTTAAATTCCAGGATCGGGACGCTTGTTTTAAACCGTACAAACCGCGTTTCAGGCGACACACTAGTTTTTCTTGACCTTTGCTGAGGAAACCGGTAGGTTGGGACATAAACAGTTCTTCATTTAAATCACCATATAAAAAGGCAGTTTTTACATCCAATTGGGCGATTTCTAAATCCAGGGCTGCAGCGATGGCAAAAACTGCTCTTAAAGAATCGTAGCGAACAACTGGGCTGTAAGTTTCTTCATAATCAATTCCGGCACGCTGAGTATAGCCTTTCGCTACTAGTCGGGCCTTGAAACGTACGACGCCTCCACTGTTGTCACGTTTTAGTTTGTATACCCACCGATTCTCGATGATGTTCCTATTTGGTGGGATTTCGGTGAGCTCCCACGCGTCATTTTTCTTCAATGATGCCAGCTCTTCACCCATAGCAGCCACCCACTCATTTGCTTGAGGGGAATCCATTGCCTCTTGATACGTCAATGGCTCTGATAATTCAGCGTCTACTGCAGCGAGGCCGGCATAGGTTGGCGTTTGAGATTCATCGGCCCAAGAGACGGCCGGTCTTCCTTTGTTCACTCTTGCTGACACTCGAATCGGGTGGACTGGATCAGGCCTATCAACAGGAGCGATGTCCAGTTCTTCTTCACTAATTTCTTCGGAAGGAACAAAAATGTCGTTAAGCTCTCCAGCTAATTCTTCTTCGACTGGTTCGAAAGCAGGAGTAGACGTCGATTCAAACTCGGGAATAGTATCTAAATGATCAGAGGTAAATTCATCAAATAATACGTCTCTAGAAATTCTAACTTTTCTTGCAGACGGATCCCAAAGCCGAAAGGCTTTCTGAGTTTCACAGTAGCCGACCAAGACACATTTTCTTCCAGTGGGATCGAATTTTCCCCTTTCCTTTTTGGGCACATGTGAATAAACTGTCGATCCAAAGATTCGAACGTGAGCCAGATTGGGTCTCTTCCCGTGCCACATTTCATATGGCGTCTTCTCTTCTAGGGCAGTGCTGCTGTGGACTCGGTTAAGAATATAAACTGCTGCGTTTGATGCCTCCGCCCAGAGCTCAGTTGAAAGATTTGCTCCATGTAGCATGCTTCTGGCCATCTCTACTATAGTCCGCATCTGCCTTTCCGCTACTCCATTCTGCTGAGGGGTTTGCGGCACACTAGTCTCGTGTCTGATGCCCATTTTCTTCATCCAGTTTTGTAGTTCATGGCTCTCGTACTCCCCTCCGTTATCTGAACGGAGTGTCTTCACCTTCTGTCCTGTCTCCGCTTCTACTCTCAAGACGAAATGTTGAAAGAGTTCTGCAACCTCCGACTTCTTCTTGATGAAACGGATGACGCAGTACCCACTGTAGTCGTCTTTAAAAGTAACAAAAAAACGTGCTCCACCAGGTGATGCTTTCGACATAGGGCCACAAACGTCTGAATGAATGAGGTCGCCGACTTTAAGTGCCCGACTCCTGCCTGTTGGAAATGGTAAACGATGCAATTTTCCGAAAGCACAACCAGAGCAAACATGGTGAACATCTGAACCGGGTGCGATTATTAAATCGTTAACCATACCCTTTTGCTCCATTTTCTTGATGGTGGAAACGCTGACATGGCCAAGACGTTGATGCCACACAGTCATCGAATGAGTCTTTGTTTTGGCCAACTGGGCTACCGATGAAACAACAACTGGTTCAGGTCTCCTTGCAGGTTGGATGTCAAGACGGTAGAGGTTGGTGGACTGGCAGACGCCCACAGCTAAAACTTTTTCTTCTCTGGCAATGGTTAGCATTTTTCCAGAAAACGTGCATACCGCCCCGAGTTTAGTGGCGCATCGAATAGAAAAAAGATTTGCCCCCAACCCTGGGACATAGACGGCATCGTGAATGACAGCGTTGAACCAGTTGCCATCGACTCGACACCGAATTGGAATGTCGCCGACGCCATGCACCTGTAATGGATCGTTGTCCAGACCGATGCCCTTCACTGGCCAGCTGCCAGGCTTGACTGAATTGTAGTTCTGGAACTGCCATAACTGATCACTCATATGCTGCGAAGCTCCAGAATCCGCGTACCAATCAGTTTGATTGCACTTCTTGACATTGGACAGCAAAGACAGAGAAGTGAAAGCGTAGCCGGGTGGCCAATCTGGATTGCTAGAGGCGATGTTGGCTCTGGCGTCTCCTTGTTGCCTTTTATCTTTCTTCTTCTTCCAGCATCTTGACTCTTCGTGATTATTGCTTCTTCGTCCAAGTCCTTCGCAGTAGTTACAAACAGGAGCCGGTTTGCTGGGTTCTTGTGCACCGGAATAAGATGCCCCTCCAGTTGGTCGATTGACTCTCCTAGCAAAGAAAGCAGCATCAGCACTGTCTACCTCACCGTATTGTTGATTCATGGCTTCCTGCTTCATAAGTCGAGCTCGCAAGAGATTGACTGTCTTTTTGCTGTCGTCCAGATTCTCCCAGGCTGCAATGACGTGTCGGTAAGAGGGAAGAAGAGTTGAAGCAATTTTGGTGATGACCTGGTCGTCCGAAACTGGAGATCCGACATCTTGTAGTTGGCTGGCCATTAATTCAATGGCCGTGACGTGACTGGAGATATCGTGACCTTCCTTATACTGGTAGTTCAGGAACTGTTGAAGAAGAAACATTTTGTTTTCTGCAGCAGATTGTTCGAACTGACTGATGACTCGTTTCCACATTTCTGTGGCTGATGTACAGGTAATGAGGGAACGTTGTTGGTCAGAGCAGATGGTGGACGAAATCAGTAACTGTGCTGTGTTGTCTTTTTGCTTCCAACTGGTGATTGCTGCTTGATTGGTGGTGACGCCTGAAGCCACGATTGGATCTGGTTTAGCTTCTGTTCCAATTACTAGATCCATCAAGCTGTGATTGCGAAGCATCAGGCATGTCTGGAACTTCCATACTTGGAAGTTGGCTCCGTTGAGCTTGTCAATGTGGGCAACATCCTTCGCAGTGAAAACTGACATGCTGGTCTTGGCAAGCAACAGGAATGTTCTTGAAATAATAGATGTGCGGTGAATATTATAGCACTGGGCCCATAACCTGTTAACTATTAATCAATATGAACTAATACCAGAGGTTGCTGTGTGATCTTGACTTCGATCTGATAGCTTCTGTATTTCACAAATAGACAGAGATAAAGCCTGTCAGAGAGAAGAGACACAATACATAAGATTAGCATGAGGTAATTCACATCAAGATATATCAAGATCATTCTTACGAATATTGAGAGGACAGCAAAATAACATACCTGTCAGAGAGAAGAGACACAATACATAAGATTTGTGATTGACACCCACTGACTTCACTTGCTTATGGACTGGCAGAGCCAACTAGTGGTCTCTCAAGGCACTCTGACAGATAGAAGGGGGGGGAAGGGAAGTTTGGTTATAGACAACAAATCAACAATTAGGTCTGAAGAAGGTGTAATGAAATTTTCACTAATTCGCTGTAGGTGATATGGAAGATATAGTAGGAGGAAAAGAGAGCCAAAATGCAGTCTGAACTCGTCATCGCTGACAAATCCATTAAAGGTTTGTTATCGATGACAAGATAACACTGGTTAACGATGAACAGCAAGAAAGGATTTCCTCGATGAGGAATTTTTTTTATTGCATTCAACAAATTGGCTGATTCCTGATGAAAAGACAAAAGTATGGGTTAATCATTTCATCGCACCCTTCCACAAAAAATTTCATACCTCTCGGCATTCAATGAAATGCATGGGTTCTTTCACGCTTTTTTTTGCCCTTATAACAAAAGAGGCATCAATTCCATAGCCGCTCGGAAACGAAGATCTATAACATTTAAAAATAAATAAATAGTTTAATGAAAATAAAAATATTCTTTGGTTTTTTAATAATTAATAGGTGAAATTCGATAAATTGGTAAAAAATAGGTACTTACCAAAATCGCTTTTGAGATTATCGAAGCGAGGTGCCTTTAAGAGATTATTGATCTTGGTGGTACGGTGTAAGCTAGCGTATTTTAGAATATGAGACACGAGATCCATCCAAGCCTGGCGGAATCCCGCACTTGACAAGTTTTTTGGTGCATAAATACGATCGAATTCTTTGAAGAGCTGATTAAAACAATGAAGTATTACTCCTTAAACCATTTAAAGAGTAAAAAACTAACAAAGGGAATTGAATTTTGTTGTGTACCACAAAAGGGAAAACTTGGCAACAATGGATGGCAGAGAGAAAAGAAGATGGGGGGCGTGCCCATGAGAAAAGTGAGAAAAAACCCCTTCGACAGATGGTCGATAAAATCGTGCTCGCTAGTTAATCAGACAGAAATTCAAGTGCTATTAGAAGAATACAATTGTGCCAGACTTACTCCTTCTATCTTCCAAGTGATTATTCCCTTACCTATTGTTAACCACCGAAATAATTGAAATGAAATGTGGCTAGCTCAGTGGCCAAAAATGCCACGCTGCGATGTATTAAACACGACACGAGTTTACAAAAGACGAAAAATTGGAGCGACAGGTTGCGACTGTCCACCACAACGAAAACGAATAAGAGTGACCTCGTTGTTGCATCTCCCTCCGTCTTCGACTACGGCGGAAATGCAGAAAAAGGGTAGAACAAACGAAGGGCGCTAACACGAACATTTAGCTTGAGGTGTAAATGGGGTGGCGGAAGTTTAAGGGAGGATAACCTATAGCAAAACCAAAGGGTATTAGTTTAGCCAAGTTCAGACAAGTTCAGACTTGTCTGCCCCTCGGCAATGACACGATCTTACACACTCACGCACATACACACACAGACATACAAAATGAAAATTAAATTAACATTACTTCCTAACGACTTCTGTCGTTAACACCTATTGTGGATAACAGAGCAATCTGCCACACTTTTGTGCCGAAACCCGGGAATTCGTGAATTGGACATCCACTTGATCCACCATTACTCCAGTCAAAAGATTTAAAAAAACGCGTTTTTAAATGCTTTTTTCGATTTCGCCGAACGCAAATGTCATCTTGGAAGCATTCATAGTAATTAATCCGTGATTTCTTCTTGTTTTAATCGTCCGATTTTAATTCCTCGTTCATAAAACTTCGATACTTCGATCGTTCATAGGATTCTTCACACCCCGATTTGAATTTTCGCCTCTCAAACAACCGATTGAAACCCGCTCTTGTGGAAATACTCTCATCTCGTCGATCAGAATTGGTTAGTTTCGTTTTTAATTCGTTTTGAAACTGATTTGACATTTGTCATGTCTTCGTTTTTAAGTAGCTCATAAGCCAACCTCCGATTATGATGGCCCTCGTTGATAATAAAGCAGACGAAGAGTTGCTCGAAGGGGAGCAAGATAACGCGTCCTCAAACAGCTCCACAGCAGATAAAGCCGAAGACAATCCCCTGCTGCTATTTCCAGAGCATTCAATCATAAAAAGAAGACACACAAAACTACTAATGCAAGTTGCGAAATTAATTTAAAAAGGAGAGTCCGACATCATCATTGCAGAGCAAATACCTTTCCTCCAAAAGGAACTTGAGGCAATTAATCAGATTAACGCGAGATACCTAAATTCTCTCCCGGAAGACACAACCAACGACGTTATCTCCGCAGCAGCAACAAGGATGGAAGCGATTGAAGAACGTAGCTCCGCAGCAGTTGAAGCAGTAACGAATTACTTAAACCAGCTTAAGCCCCAACGTAAGAAGAAAATACCCGGACAAGCAAGTAAATCATGGAACGTAAGCGGCAACACTCTGGAACAAGGGAACCGCCGAACGTAGAAACGCCCTCATCAAGCCAAAGCCTTCCAGTCAATGTAGGGGCAGGTACCAGCAAGCAAGACAACGACATCCAACAAGCAAAGCGACGCAAGTTGGACTTGGAATTCAAGTTTGAGCAATCCATTCTGAATCAAAACGGAAAATTGATGACATCAAAAGGAAGAGTGAGCGTGAGCAGCAAGACATCCAGCGATCGATCGATCACAAAAACCACCGAATGGAAATCCTATCAGGGGCCCCAAAGAACCCGCTGACATCAACACCACGCTCCTCGGCACATCACAGCCCGAACATAAATCAATCCACTGTAAGCCCGTTGGGTCAAGCAGAGGCGGCCAATCAACCACCAACTATGGCACACTCATCCAGCCTTGTTCAAATCCCGTTCTCCAGGTGGGCGAAAATTTCTATCACTCCCTTTGACGGCGACTCCCGCCATTGGCCACCCTTTGCGCATGCTATACATGCAACTGTGGAAGAAACCAACATGCCAGACTCGTACAAGCTAATGAGCCTAAGAGATAGCTTGACGGATGACATTAGAAAGAGGATGGCCCACATCTTTACTGGAAGGAACAGCTACACCCAGGCGTGGTCCGAGCTACAATAAAAATACGGGATCCCAGGAAACATCATTCAAGCTCACGTTCGATGTTTGACGCAATTGCCGGCGCTGCAACCTGGTGATCTTAAGTCCCTATTTGACCTAGCCGTGAAAGTGCGGGACGCTGCGACAAGCGTTCATGGAGAGCAGAGCATGGGTGAATTCACATATTCGACAATTGTAACAACACTCGCATCAAAACTACCAGCCGATCTGCAGCGTGAATGGGGGCGATACGCCTACAATCTGCAACCACGAATTCCTTCTCTCGCGGATTTTGACAAATGGATCAATGCGACGGTCGGAGCAGAAGAATTATGGCTGCCTACAACGGGAAAATCCCAACATACCCAGTTTGGCTCCGCCCCCTAAAAATGGCCGGGTGACCGTTTTTCGAGAGGCGGGCCTTAAACCGACTTTAAAATTAATTTACGGCTAAACCGTACATTTTCCCTATAGAAACATGATTCACAATCTTTTCTAACTCGATGAGTTTGACAAGATGAAATCATTTTCAAGGGAAAATAATTTTACCGTTCATTCCCTATTGTGCCAGACTTACTCCTTCTATCTTCCGAGTGATTATTCCCTTAACTATTGTGGATAACAGAGCAATCTGCCACAAATGTTATTCTTACATGAAGGAGCTGCTTCAAGAAGGGACAATTCTCCTTTACCCAGCCTTGAACATGTGGAATTCCAGGATTTGTGTGGATTTTTGCTTGACGACCGCCAAATGGCAGTTCAAGTCAGTTCAAGATAGTGGTTTTCAAATGATTTTTGACCCTATAATTAAAGTTTTTGAACCTAATTCTGCGATTAATTGTCAAAACATACGCCAAGAAATAATTAAAGTGGCATCTGATAGACGCGCTTCTATTTCCAAAGAGGTAGCAGGGAAACTCTTATGTGTGAAATTTGACTGTTGCACACGTCTTGATCGTCATATACTTGGAATAAACATTCAATGTACTGAAAAAGGTAAAATAGTTCTAAAAACACTTGGAATGATAGTAGTATATGGGAGACATACAGGAGAACATATAAAAGAATTGATTCTGGAGTGTATCTCCAGTTAAGGGATTTCTGCTTTCAGATTTATTTTCTTACAACTGATAACGGCAGCAACATGATAAAATCTGTGCAACTTTTCTTAGATGGCGACGAAGGAAAAGAAGACATTGATTTTGATGAACTTGACAAAAATAATGACGAAGAAAAAGAAGAACTTGTAATTAACGAACTCTCGGAAAGCATTTGCGATATTGTGCGTGGATTTCGGTGTGCAGCGCACCCATTACAAATCGCAGTGCTGGACGAGTTTAAATTGAAATCTGTTAACAGATTAATTGCAAAAGCCCGAGCGGCGATGAAAGCTTTAAAAAATCCGGTGTTTATGGTTTCGATTCGGCGTAGTTAACTGAAAAAACAACACTTGATGGGAAAACCACGTGTAATATAAATAACTGTCGTATGTCCCTTTTTTTGATTTTTTTTTTTATAACGACAGGTGGAACCCGACACTTGTGATGCTAGCTCGTCTTCTTGAGCTTCGGGACTTCATCACAGAAACAGAAAACTCTCGTGCAGATTTAAAGATCAGTGAGATTCAATGGATGGGCATCCAGGGGATATCTTCCGTTCTCGGGCCGGCCCAAAAAGCATCAGTCAGGTTGCAAATGGAACAGCTGACCATAGGGGATTTTTACTGACTGTTGACGTCGTGTAAAATGGAGGTAGAAGAAATCGACACAGTATTTGCGAAAGCTTTTTCCGCGGCTCTTCAAACACGGGAAAATATGTTGATGGATAATGACATTTTTCGATCAGCTATATATCTAGATCCCAGATTTAAGGTTAATTGTAAAATAAAATAGATTCGCTTTGTATAACTAATAGTAACTTGTTTTCTTATTAAGTAATTCTATCTACTGATGAGAGGGTAAAAGCCAAAGCTTATTTGATCAATCCGTGGCAAACTTTCCATCAAATGAGGTTAGAAAGAGAATCTAACAATAACTCTTTCCCACACGGACAAGTTGAGTCTTTCATTTAGCCTCTTGATAAGTTCGAATCAGCCTTGCGGGAACGTGAAAATTCAATCGTTTCTCCAACATTCACCATTGAAAACATACGAATCGACCACCTTTTGGAAAACTTTGAAGGTCACTCGTGAATAAATGCGACTGAAAATGTACTAGAGTGGTGGTATAATGCACGAACTGGCATGCCCGAATTATTTATTCTTCTCGAAATTGTTCATGGGGTCCCTGTTACTAAAGTCAGCGTAGAAAGATGTTTCTCTAGCCTCAAGTTTGTTCTTTCTGCTTATCGAAATAATTTGACTCCTTCAATATTAGAGGACATTCTTTTGATTCGATGCAATGACAAATTTGAAAAATAATCTATCAATGCATGTTCCGTTCGAAGATTATTTTGAATTCAGTGGGCTTCAGTTGTTAGGTTCTAAGTTTGATCTCGAGGAAGAAACGGCTTCGTTGGAACGATCTTGCCTTACACCTCCCTTATTTCTCTTATATACCACAAGCCCGTATAACCTCTATCTCTGCCTTCACTTATTGTTTTTTAAAGGGATCTTGTAGCCCCTCCCCCCCCAATTTTCATGAAAAAAACGCCACTTTTCCTATCCTTACACTGAAACCACGATATCAGAAAAGAAACGGCCAGTTCTCTTTGTGTTAAGGTGAAAACTGAAATCAAAAACAGACATTTCGGTTTTCAAACTATCTGAAACAGAATGGCCAGAGAAAGCGATATTTTTCAGAAGTTTGGGTCGCTGTAAACAACAAAGCTTTCGGTTTTCCGTGGACGGACCTATGTCCGTCCAAAATTGCCACCTGGTAGAAAAGTTTACAAGCCTAGATCGGACATAGAACCGATCTCTGCAGCTAGATCACCTGATCTTTTGACTGGTGGAGATCGGGCTATAGTTCGTTCTCGGATGGAGTCTGTGTTGCGCTTTGCGGTAGCGAACCGAGGAATTTGGGCCTTACAGGCGGATGCAAAGAGGTCAGTGTCCACTTGCCTGCCACTTTCCGGAACTCCTCTGATAAAAGCATCCAATCGCCTCAGTCTAAAGATGACAGAGACTCTTCGTCAGCAATTATGTTGGTGTTTTCCGGTAAATGAGAATCCAGAATGGAAATTTTACGGTCTTCGCCCCATAAGGCTATTTGAGCGGTGATGTCGGAAAGCGCCTTAGAATGGGTTCCTCCGCATTTGTTAATATATGCGACGGCGGTGGAAAATTGTCCAAGAAAAGGTGGATCGAAATGTTAGCGGATGAAGCTGTAAAACTCTGAAGCGCGAACAAAGCGCTCGTCAATTCTAACTCGTTAATGTGACGAAATTTGTCTGGTAATTGCCATGGACCGCGACAACGGGATCCATCATAGACAGCATTTTAACCATGGAGAGACGCACCAGAAAAAATAAAGAGATCTGGTGCATCAGGAAAAAAGGATTACCGATTTTAAATGCGTCGCCCACCAGAGTAGATCTGCTCTTGCCTCCGGCGTGAGGCAGACAGATCTATCCATGTCGTCATGGGAGGGGGAAATGTAGAACGACTGCAATTTACGAAGATGCCCTTCGACGAATGGCACCGTGGGAAAGACCCAAGAATAATTTCCCACGATTTTCGTCCGATCTCGAAAGCTCACTCACCCAGACTTGCCCGAACAAAGGGAGTCTAAACAGAGCTTTAAAATGGCATCGACTTTTCCCTCGGGTAGAGCGAGGGAGAGGAGATTCCAGTTGATGATCATACCGAGATATTCCAGATTTTGACTTGGGTTTAGCTCAGATTTCACGCAATTAATGACGAACCAAAGAAATTCCAATACTGATACAACAAACTTTAACTCGCATTTAGGGCTTAGGCTGGGTAATGTTGCTTACCGAAACAATTTAGATTATGTTCCAGCTGCCTGTGAATATTTACGTCGTTGTCAATGGAGTAGGTGTAGCCTTTCTGAATGTTATGCTGGAGATCGGTGTTCGATTCCAGATGAGGTGATGAATTATCTTGGTTACCTTACGTGAAATTCTCGTTCATTTATAAAACAAATTTTCATCGAGCAATATGTGCTTTTTTTTGTTAATTAAATAATTTTAAAAATAATAATTCCCTTCGTTTTAAAGTTATTAATATTCCCAGCATATTCGAATGAAGAATGTTATAATAGACGCCCAGCTAGAATCCATTGACAAGATTGAAGAATGAGACCAGCTTTTGATCCCACGAAACAACAATTTCTCTCTTTATTGTACGGTATCCTGCACCAAAATCCGAACACCGATTTAATTTTTGAAAGTCACCTATTGGCGGGGTAAAGGGTTTTTTGTTTGTTTTTATTTATGAGGGAGGGTAGACGGGGTGATGGACACATAGGACAGGGTTGGGTAAGTCTAGAAATTTTTTTAATGCCTTAAAGTATTACGCTTTAAGGCAAGTAACAGGTCGGGACATTTTTGCAACCCCCAGGGTGGTGTTTTTCTTAAACCGACAATTGGAAATATTGGACTTAGGCTGTATAATATTCCTTGCCCAAATAAATTAGATAGCTGCCTGTGTACAATTATGTCGAAACCGATGGCATATGTGTGGAGCCTCTGATTGCGACGCCGTAGATCAGTGTTCGATTTCCGATAAGGAATTGCGAAATATTTGGTATCTTTATAGACTAAGAGACAGCTATCAACTCATGTCAAACCTAAGGGCAAAAGCTTTGACGTATGCTACCGATAGATGGAGTTCTAAGTAAGACTTAAACCCATCTCTGTCGGCTGGCGTCGGACGCGTTCACCCGTGACGGGTCGTAAAAGTCGGCGTGAAGGACGTTTTTTGTCAAACCGTGCGGAATGGATTAAAAAATCATCAATTGATTAGGAAAATTACGCTGCTTTTTAGGGTGTTTGAACAGACGCCTTGTCTGGCCGTTTTACACCAAACAGACGTTTTTGAAAATGTGTCAATTTTACGGTTTTTGTCAAATTAAGGGGAAAACAAACCAATAACATCCTTAAATAGATCAGCTCCTACTTGTTAATTTAGCATCAAAGCAGACGTAATTATCTGCCGTTTGGTTCCAAGCAGAATCAATTTATCTGGGAGATTCCTCCTGTCACATTTCATTTACCTGGAACGGCAACCTCGCATCCTACCCGCCAAATTTGGAAAAATATTTTTTTTTACAACTGCATTTTATTTATGTAAATAGATTTTCTCGTAACGAATTTTTTATTCACTTTAATCTATCTGACACAAGTTTTGCATCATTCAACATCGTCTGCTAGTTGACTTTTTTAAACAACACAAGTGACGTAAATATTTCAATGATGTTTCTAAGTAAATTTGTGTTGAAAATGGCTTCATCGAATGAAGAAAAGATATGTGTGATTCACATAGTTGATACGGCTGGTTCGGAAAAGATTAAACTCTTTGATGATGAAAAGCTGATGAAATGTAGAAATGCACAACTGGTGTACAGGTTTCGAACAAACTCAAAGTTCAGTGGAGTAAAAATACCTGAATCACCTAATGACATTTATGGTTATCATTCTTCCTGTTACATTAAATTCACTGCTGTTTCAGGCAAGCAGATAAAGTTAGCTCATGAAAACAAAGTGAAGCTGGAAATTCTTCTTCATGCGAGTCAGGTAATCCTTATCGATATTTGTTCTTTACTATTTGCTTCATAAAAAAATATCCATAACACATTATAAAATACAGCGGACAAAGAAAGAAGGTAAAAACTGAGAGAAGAGCTGGGAGAAGACTCTGAGAAGACTGTCAAAAGACTGCCCGCAGACTGACTGAGTGACATACTTGACGTTATGACGCTTGACTGTTTTTTCAAGTGGAGGTTGTATATCTTTTATACGGCAAGACAGAGTGCTGAATTTAAGGTCAAATGAGCTCAGACGTGTTCAAAATAAAAAGTCAGGCGGAAAACATCTGGGTTTACCGTTAAGATAATTAAATTATAAAGGTGGTCATTCGGGGCAACAAACTTAGGGTCAAAACCGGGCAATGGCTGAGAGATAAGGACAATAAATGAAGCGTGTTCAATTTTACTGTTTGAATTTGATTTGGGTGGTGAATCCTCACAATTGTAGATCTCTTATTTACGAGTATCTTCCTAATGAAAGAAGGTATTAATATTTTATTCATTGTTTTTTCGCAATTAAAATTAATGTATACATCGTAGAAAATCGCGTCACCGTAATTCAATTGGGAAGGCGTAGCCGGACGGCAAGGCTGTGCTTTACTGCGTGGCTTTGCTGTCCTAGGTGTCCTAGGTGGAGCCGGCCGATGAGGCTGAGTCAGCTGTGGAAGCTGAGCCGGCCGTGGAAGCTGAGCCGGCCGTAAAAGCTGGGCCAGCCGTGAAAGCTGAGCAATCCGACAGTCCTTTTGGATTTCAATCAGCCATTGCGGATCATCTCGACCAACATGGTCGTAGTTCCGCATTGAATCGGTATTTCAAATCTGAAGCGTCGTTATCCTAATGGGAGTTGCTGGCTGTCAACGCCATCTCTTGATGTTCATGGCCATATTGTTCCGTTAAAAGAATTTTAAATCAACGCAAGAATGGCTAGCATGAATATATTTCAGGTAATCTTAGCGAAAAGGACGAGGAAGAGCCTTCATCTTCTGAAAACAATACGGATAATAAGGGTGTGCCAAAGCATAAAAAATGTGAGAAATTAGGCGTCATGAAGACCAGCCGTTTCGTTGATAAACAAACCAGAAAATACTCATCAAATAAAAAAAGAAGATGTAGGGAATTTCTGGTAAGTTTACCACTAATTAGCCTGTGCAATACATTGTAACTATTTTTCTTTGATATTCATAGACGAGGCAGCTGGCCCAAGATGGAGATGCTCTCATTGTAAATGAAAAAATTCGCACAAAGGATTACACAGCAAAAAAAGATTTTAGTCTTTCGGGGTAAGCCTTAGCAACCCCCAAGTAATTGGGAAAAAGCAAAATTTTCGTATTTTTTTCAAATTTTTTGGGTTGTTAATACAATTCATCATATGTGGGTATAATTTCCCCGAAATTTTCTGATTAGTGGACCCCTGGATGGAATAAAACCCGAATAATTTGTGGAATTGGAAAATTTGGAAGAACCACGCTTTTTCATGGAATGGTTTTTGTTTAGTCACTTGCATCAAAAACACGTAAAATCAAATGTTTTCAAATCTTAAAAAAATTCCCTCAAAATTTTTGTGTCACCTAACGCACTTGAATCGAATCCAAACAGGCATTTGTTAATTAATCTTTATAGAATGTGACACAGTGGTAAGCCATGGGAATACACATCTAAAGTTCTGATGTTCGAGTTCCGTTGCGTACAAATCTTTTCTAAAATTCCGTTAAAAACTTCCGTCTTTTATAAAATTCCGTTACTCCGTGGTATATACCACGAAATTTAATTTTGCGATACGATTCAAAGTTTTGCGGATAGGAACCCCAGATATCATTAACCGAGCTTTTCGTACGAATAACCCTGAAATAGTGGTGTATCTTTTTAACAGTTTTTTGCATTATGGTAGGCTAGCTAAGTATATTGTAAAACAGCCGTCTATTACAAGATTGAAGAGAAACTGGGCTAAACTCTGTGCATTAGCACAAGGTAATGTAACACCCCAACACGTAAATTTTTTTTACTTCTTTATTGATAATATGTAGGGGAGACTGGAGTATGCCGGGACACCGGGTCAAGAGGGACAGTAGGGGGAAAAATAGTAGATTTTAATAAAATTAAAAAATTTTTTAGTATGTTATTTAGATACATACAATCTACTTTGGCATGAAATTTGGTTGAGTTTTGTCAATAACTGTATCAGTTATTAACAAAACTAAAAAAACGGTTATTTTTTAGTTAATTTTGTCTCCGCCATTTAATGTTTCTAGAAAAAAATAATCGCAAATGGCATGTAAATTTAATATGGAAATGAAGCCTAATCATTTCTTTATTGTTAAAAACAAAAATTATAATTTTTTATCAATTACTGTAGATAATATTACCGTTTTAAAAAAATAGTCTTTATCGGGAAATCGGGACAGCTGTTTTTGACTAAAATGGGACATTAGTGGGCGGGTTTGGCCTTCAAGCCCATCAATCATCACCGAGCTCATGACGCCATTACTGTTCCTTACAATGATAACAAGCAATCGATTATTCAGTATAATAATCGATTAGAATAAGCCCAACCCCCACCTATCTTGTAATAAGGGTTTTTTATCATATAAGAACAAATTTTTATTAACACAATAATCAAATTGAAACATTTATTAACTTATAGAGTCTATGCAGTGGGACGCTATTTCAATTTTTACAATTTTTTTAATGAATTTTAAGGCGAAAACGGAGGACGTCCCTCACCACCCACCCTAGTGTCCTCACTTACCCCTCAAAATAGGCTCCTCCCACAAAGCTAAGAAAACTTTAAAGGTCTTATATGGGAAAATGGTTTATTATTAAATTATATAAAAAATATGGGGGGTACATTACCGTATGGAATACATAAAAACAAAATAATAAATTAATTTAATGATTAGTTTGGGAGATATAGGGGGAAAACGAAAACCATCCCGGCTTACTCCAGTCTCCCCTAATACATTTTGTCTACCTCCCATAACAGAAAAACTTGACTGTGCCAATTTAGAGGACCTACTTAGACCTATTTCAAGATGTAGACGATAAGCCTGCAGTAGATGTCACACATCCAAATTCACTTACTGTAGAGGTTCTAGAAGAGACTCTTTTGCAAACAATTTAAATATATCTTGTTCATTGCAGGGTGATCTGCAATTTCTGGACATTCCTGCTGCAGAACTTCAACAAGACATAGAGAAAAATAATCTCAATTCAGAGAATCCTCTGAAAGATAGAGAAGGAAGGGAGTTTGAAGCTGTACCAACTAGTTTTGTTATGTGTATTGTAGTATTGTTGTAGGAGAAAATTGCTTTGGAGCTGCTCTTGTTGATGAGCTTATAACGGACAGGAAAAAACTAATTCTACACTTGCTAAAAAATGCCAGTGGCTACTGCACCAAAACTGCAAGTGGCCCCACATAACACAAGGCAGTCCGTCGGATGTCCGACAGATGTCGGGGTCGGATGTTGAGTACATCTTTTTGATATCCTCCGGACAGCCCGATATCCGATTTGGATGTCCTATGAATGTATTTTTTTTGGTTTTGACCGCCCTCAACAGCGCCGTCGGACATTCTAAGGATATCCGAACGGGCTTTCATTTGGCTATAAATATGACATGTATTTGACCTCAAATCTTGAAAAAACATTATGCTATATCAGCATTCGAACTCGCGTCTCCTGCTCCACAGTCGAATATTATTCCACTGTGTCAGTCTATATATATATTGTATTACATTTTCGAACTATACAATCGAATTGTTGTAAAACACTCGAGCTTTTCCGATAACAAATCACATACAGGATTTTTAAGAAGTCAAGATGATGTCGAACTTAGGTTTAACCAGAAGTGTATAAATTGAAATTAAACAATTTAGGCTAAATATTTTTTTAATTTTAAACTTCAGCATGATTTATTAAGTTTAAAGTAGTTTTTTATTATTTGAAATTAAAATCCTATCATAAGTATACTTGCTTTGAATATTATTAGATGCCGAATAATATTTATTTTCTGTGAGATAATTTCCAATGGCTTGGTCCCCGGAAGCTAAACGGAAAGCTTGTGCAAACAAACTCACGACTTACATATATTTTATTCATTTTATGTAATAAATTTAAAAATAAAACATCCGGCAAATAGATAATTACTCCTTTATTTTTTTCAATTTTTCGTATTGAATGCTGGACTTATAATAAAAATACGTCCAAGGGAAAAATTTGAACACGGTTAAGTTTTGCCCTTTTGGAAACAAAGAAATTTGGACAATAATAATGAAACTTAGTGATCGGCCCCAATGACTTCTAATCGAGTCAACCGCCCCGCACCGATAAAGTACATTCGGGGTTGAATTGAGGTGCCACTTTTTCAACCGGGGTGGTGCGGGGAAAAATTTGAGGTTAACCCGTTGCCCCAAAGCAATAAAAAAAAAATGCCGTTCTTTCGGTTTCCGAGTAAAAATCGGGGCAAGCGGGTAGAACGAGCTATTATCGGGGTTGTTATCGGATAGATCGGGTGAAACAGTCAATCAATAATGTTTTTTGCATTGATGAATCGATTGATTGAAATCCAATTGATTGCAAACCCCAATTGAATTCGGGGAGAAGAATTTTACACCCTGAGCCACGCCTCGATGGCCCAAAATGAGAAACTCGATTTGCAAAAAAGCGCCCCGATTGTCTCGAGGCCGATCCTTAAATGAAACAATTGAAAATCTTCTTGGCTGTTGGAAGGAGGTCCGTAGAATATAATTTTCGCACATCCATTGCACTTCCAAGGTGACTAGCCGACGGACATCCCTGGAACTACCCATTGAGTACATAGATATCTAACGGATGTTCGGCCATGATTCAGACATCCGACGGCAGAAATGTGCTATATGGGGCTCCTGCTCAAAACTCGCCAGTCGCTCCTGTCCAAATACTGCTAGTCGCTCCTGCCCAGACACCCAAATTTGTGGTATATTCATGAAAATCTTCGTTCGTTGGGAATGTAATTTGCTTAAGAACAAAGAAAATTTTGATTTGTTTAAATTATTTAACATTATCTCTTACAAAAAATTAAAAATTTTCTTTGTTATTTAGCAATTAACATACCCAAAGAACGAAGAATTTTATATAGATATCCTATTTTATGCAATTTCATATCAGGAATCGAACACCGGTTTCCTGCGTCTTAACCGGAACCTCTACACATATGCCAGCGGTATCTATGAAACCACGCACAAACAGCTAGCTATTTTTTTTAGTAAGGAATGTTTCAAAGCCTTAGCTCAACATTCCAACTGTCGCTTAAAAAAACACACCCCCTGAGGGATTCATGAATGACCCGACCTGTTACTTACCCTGAAAAAAAAAGCAAGATGTAGACTTTCCCAACCCTGCCCTGTCATCTCCTCACCCCGTCTACCCTACCTATTCAAAAAAAAAACAATAAACCCGTTACCCCGCCAAAAGATGGCTTTCAACATTTGAATCGGTGTTCGGATTTTTGTGCAGGATACTGTACGTATAGAAAAACTCTACTAGAGTGCCACGTAGTGGTAGAGCACTACCGCATCTATCTATAGTAACTGGGATCGGCACCCATAATTAGGTGTATGTTGTATTTCTCAGCTTCATTAGAAACACACGGGAATTTATGCTTTTTGGGAACAGCTGCTATGGAAAGAAATCTCTACCGACAAGACTGCTGGACATCTCGGATTAGATTGCGGGAAATCTCCGATAAAAAGATCGCTGGACATGACTACCGAGTCCATAGTTTCAATCACCGCAACAATATGGAAGAAGCTTAGTTCTTAACACAAATATCTATGTAACAGTGTTCCTTAAGATTAAACAATTTTGTGTAAACAGTGATACTACTCTTGACGAAAACAAAAATAATCGGATGTTTATATATGCAAGTGTCCAGTATGTAATCTCTATTCAGTGAAGGAGATGGAGGATCAACATCCTCTTTGGATAGAGGGAAGGGATGAAGTGAGTTGAAACTGCTTTCATTATGCTTGACGGCAACTTGCCGTAGTCCTGAAGTGGAAGTGACGCACAGTGCACATACTACGTCACAACGCATACGATTTTAGCCGCTCTTATTGCGCTTAGCGGTACCTCACCATGACGCGTAGTTACGGATGGCGCGTAGTATGTTACTCTCGCACCACACCCACTTCTGTCTCTACCGCCTAGGCGTGTTGATGATTTCTCCCATGGCGTTTGCAACTGTTGCTACTTAAGTGTTAAAAAAACCCCTCCTTTTCGCTATTGAGCTCAGATTTGCCCGTGCTCGCATCTTGTGTATACTTGTACCGGGATATAAATAAACGGCCTATGTTCTCTTACTCTTACACTAGGTATCCAGTATTCAGTTTCTATGTGACAAACTAGAAGATCCAGTCGTTCAATTTCTTTGTTCAGAGCAACTTTATCATCAAAGATGTCGGGTGACAGCCCGATATCCCACGCTATTTGATTGCGACCAACAAAACCTAGCCAGCGTTTATTTAAGGCAGAAGACGATATCGACGTGTTTTGGATCGAATTGACCATATCGTGGATGTCTTTGACATCGTAGAACTCTCTGACTGGATCCTGAAAGTAGACCTTGGACACAAATACTTCAATGGGGTCATGTACGATCGTGAAGTTTCTCACTTCTTCACGTAGCAACGCCATTACTTCTTTTATATTCCAACGACTGTGCAAACAGAAAATGTCAAAATTGACATTCTTCCATTTTGCGGTGTTCAGTGATGTCTGATTGAAGAGCATGGTGATGGATAGGTAATTGCCATTCGCAGGTAAAACAACATTCATTTTGTTGTTCCAGGCGAATCTAAATTTGAATATTTTTCTCTCGTGAAATTTCGTGAAACGTACGTATCACAAAATAAAGTTATCGCTCCCATTGTGCTTGCACTTACCGAAATATGATGTTTTCAACGACGGTGCTGGCGCACTTGTGACTTTTCAAGAAAGCGAATTTCCTCGAACTGAAAATTTGAAAAAATAAATGTATAATAGAGAGACGCAAATTGTTATAACTGCAATGTCTGTATGGGCTGCTTATATCATTATCCATCAAAAAACTATTTACGGTCTAATTATTATACCTGATATATTCTTGGGGTTGTAATAGTTTTGAATATTGTGATGGAATTCGTTGGGTTGCCAAAACTATTAGACAACAACTAATAACCAAGAAGAAACCCTTTTTGCATAAACGATGGTTGAATAAAACAGATGCGCCGAACATGCTAGCAATAAGATAACAGCCTATGACAACGAGCACTATCGAATATTTGTTGATTTCCTTTGTCTGACTGTCGGTATAAGACTTATACGTGGTTCATATGGGTGATTAAGCTATAGGTGGGGGACCTCTGCACATGTTAGTTGCATCAGTTGCCAATAGCGCTGCCAATAGCGCTTCAATATTTTCGTTACAGTTTTGTGCTACCAAAACATAATTCATTTGCGATGGAATTGTGTTGTTTACTTAAGTCATTATGCGTGACGTGGGGCAGTTGGGATGAGAAGGAACTTCTCCCAGTTGGTATAGGTTTGACCCGCTTAGCAGATCCCAATTAGGGTATGGGCAGTGCTCGTGGGTTTGGGCAACCCGAATATAGACCTAAGAGTGGTTACTCGATGCACAAGTGTGGGTTGAAGAACGACTTGCTGAACCACACACAAACTCGTTTTTTCCCCAATAAAACGGATTCCAGTGTGCCACTGTATTAAAAGACTTTTGTCTTTTGAAAAAATAATGCTCACCAATGATCTGGGCTAATTTCTTTTCGTCCATCGACTCCTTTCCAGTGAGGTTGGCACCCATTGTGTGGGTTGCAAGGTACTCCTCTGAGTACACGAGCCTTAATAAACTAGCCACGAAGTGACTGTCGGTTTTCTTTGATTTTGCTGGAATGAGATCGATAACCTCTTGCGTAATTGGAAATCGAGCCGGACGAGTTGGATCTGAATCTTCGAATTCTGTAATGCCATTGAATGTAACCTAATGGAAAAAAATTATGTTAAGGTGGATCACATTAATCTTCAGGGCAGTATATATAGGTATCATATAGACCACTTTCGATTTGCTTCGTATCCGCTTAGACAAAAGTCTGGCGGCTAGTCGACTAGTGCGCTCCGTGGCGGGGGATAGCTGAAACATGCTGCAGACTTTGGCCGCCACGGTGCGCACTAGTCGACTAGCCGCACGACTTTTGGCTAAGCGAATACGAAGCAAGTCGAAAGTGGTCTATAGGCAATAATAACATACTGTTTCGTTTGATGTAATGGGAGGACCCATTTCCTTGTAGACTGTAGCGTCAATTGGTGTATGAGGTTGAGCCACCAAATCTCCAGAGTAAATAGAGGTGGCTCGAGACCAGGGACCCAAACCTCTGAAAAATATCTGTTTCTCTGACCATTCCGTTTCAGATACTTTGAAAACCGAAATGTCTGTTTTTGATTTCGGTCCTCACCTTAACACAAAGAGAATTGGCCGCTTCTTTTCGGATATCGTGGTTTCAGTAGAAGGATAGGAAGAGTGGCGTTTTTTCATGAAAAGTGGGGGGTAGGGCCTACAACATCCCTGTAAAAAACAATAACAGAAGGCAGAGATAGGGGTAATACGGGCTTGCGGTATATAAGAAAAATAAGGGAGGTATAAGGCAAGATCGTTCCGATGAAGCCGTTTCTTACTCGAAATCGAACGTAGAATACAAACAACTGAAGCCCTTTGAATTCAAATTGACCTTCGAATCGAACATGTATTGATAGATTATTTTTAAAATTTCTCATTGCATCAAATCAAAAGAATGTCCTCTAATATTGAAGGAGTCAAATTATTCCGATAAGCAGAAAGAACAAACTTGAGGTTAGAGAAACATCTTTCTACACTGACTTGAGTAACAGGTACCCCATGAACAATTTCGGCTAGAATAAATAATTCTGGCATGTCAGTTCGTGCATTATACCACCACTCCAGTAAATTTTCAGTCGAATTTATTCGCGGATGACCCTCAAAGTTTTCCAGAAGGTGGTCGATTCGTTTGTTTTCAATGGTGAATGCCGGAGAAACCATAAAATTTTCACGTTCCCGCATGGCTGATTCAAACTTATCAAGAGGCCCAATGAAAGACTCAGCGTGTCCGTGTGGGAAAGAGTTATTGTTAGAGTTTCTGTCTAACCTCATTTGATGGACAGCTTGCCACAGATTGACCAAATAAGCTTTGGCTTTTACCCTCTCATCAGTAGACAGAATTACCTAACAAACAAAACATGTTAATCTTAGTTATACAAAGCGAAGCTATTTAATTTTACAACTAACCTTAATTCTAGGATCTAGATATATTGCTGATCGGAAAATATCATTATCCATCAACAAATTTTCCCGTGTTTGAAGGGCCACGGAAAAAGCTTTCGCAAATACTGTGTCGATTTCTTCTACGTCCATTTTACACGACGTCCACAATTTGTAAAAATCTCCTATGGTCAGCTGTTGCATTTGCAACCTGACTGATGCTTTTCGGGCCGGCTCGAGAACGGAGCATATCTCCTGAATGCCAATCCATTGAATCTCACTGATCTTTAAATCTGCATGAGAATTTTCTATTTCAGTAATGAATTCCCGAAGCTCAAGAAGACGAGCTAGCATCGCAAGGGTCGAGTTCCACCTGTCGTTATCAAATAATAGTTAAAAAAAGGGACATACAACGGTTATTTATATCTCACCTGGTTTTCCAATCAAGTATTGGTTTTTTCAATTTACTACGCCGAATCGAAACCATAAACACCTGATTTTTCAAAGCTTTCATCGCCGCACGGGCTTTTCCAATTAATCTGTCAACAGATTTCAATTTAAGCGCGTCCAGCACTGCGAGTTGTAATGTGTGCGCTGCACACCGAAATCCGCGCACAACATCGCGAATGCTTTCCGAGAGTTCGTTAATAACAAGTTCTTCTTCTTCTTCGTCATTATTTATGTTCAGTTCGTCAAAATCAATGTCTTCTTCTTCTTCGTCTCCATCCAAGAAAAGTTGCACAGATTTAATCATGTTGCTGCCGTTATCAGTTGTAAGGGAATATATCTGATTGGCAGAAATCCCGTAACTGAAGATGCATTCTAGCATCAATTCTTTTATATATTCTCCTGTATGTCTCCCATACACTTCTATCATTCCAAGGGTTTTTAGAATTATTTTACCTTTTTCAGCATATTGGATGTTTATTCCAAGTATAGAACGATCAAGACGTGTGCAACAGTCAAATTTCACACATAAGAGTTTCCCAGCTACCTCTTTGGAAATAGAGGCGCGTCTATCAGATGCCACTTTAAGTATTTCTTGGCGAACGTTTTGACAATTAATCGCAGAATTAGGTTCAAGAGCTTTAATTATAGGGTCAATAATCATTTGAAAACCACTATCTTCTATTAATGAAATAGGGCGCCCATTGACAGCCACGATATTTACGCACGCTGGCATCAGTTTTTCTTTACTCATCTCAATTGTAATTTTGTTTAATTTTAATTGAGGAGAGTCTTCATGGTCTTCATTATTTTTACGCTTTCTTGCGTTTTCTTTTAATTTCACTCTCTCAGAAAAAACATCAGCATGAAAGGCCCTAATATGACTTTCTAAATTAGTAGCATGTTTCCCTTTCAAAACGCGCTTGCATTCCCCTATTTTGCACCTACTTGTATTTCCAGTTTCATCGTAATCGAAGTAATTGTGACAAGGGTTTTCGTTATTCCTCCCCATGCTTACACGACACGAAATAAGAAACACGAATAACGGTGAAAACTTGGAACACACACACACACACGAACAAGGTGACGCAATATAGACCTATCCTTAAAAAACAGCTGATAGTATTGTATGAAACAGAAAAAAAGGGGTAAAAAACGCCCCTCTTTCGGTGGTCTATTTGCATATTTTTCGATTTTCTGTTTGGGTTTTTCTTTGTGGCCAAAACAGGGGAGCGGGTTAAAATACCGGTATTTTTCTGTTGTTTTTTCATCGTTTCGAGACCCTGCTCGAGACTCGATGTTTTTCTGGCTCGATCTGGCTCGATGAGCCTCTGAGGTGGTGTGAACGCTGCAAACTAAACACGATGACGCATTCATGGATTTTTTACTGGCGATAAGCACCGCAATCCACTTTTTGACATCGTTGAACTCTGTAGGTTATGGAACACTTACTCAATGGGAACAAAATTCATGACTTATAGGCAAACAATGTATGATACAACCTCTACAGAAATCTAAGTCGCGCTTTAAGCGCTCGTTTTCCTATTGTAGAACTCGGATCTTATCCTTTAGAACATCTTCGTTATTCCACCTATCCGACATTTTGGGTCGCAAAGCCACCAAACCAGCTGATGTTGTTGAGGAATACGATTTCGTACTGCCACACACAATCGGTTCCCTACAAAATTTGTCTTATTCACTACTGGCCGAAGACGCAGACGACGAAGACAATTTTTGGACTTTAGTAAACGGCGTATTCTTCCCAAATTCGATATCCACAGTACTCGTCTACAGAGTAACAAGTTATGTTTAGACATGCATGGATAATCATGATCACAGAATACAATTAAATATATTAATATACTTACACTTGCGGCCGAAGCCTCATCTACTAATTCCACCTGACTCGCACCTTTTGAATGAACTCTCTTCCTGGAGTGACGCGGGACTTCCTCTACATTAACACTGGTGTCTAGTAATAGCTGGTCGCATTGCTGTACCTCCTGGGAAGAGTTATCATCATGAGTTATGTATATTAGACATGCATGGATAATCACGATCACAGAATACAATTAAAAATATTAATATACTTACACTTGCGGCCGAAGCCTCATTTATTAATTCCACTGTACTCGAACCTTTTGAATGAACTCTCTTCCTGGAGTGACGCGGGACTTCCTCTACATTACCATTGGTGTCAAGTAATATCCGGTCGCATTGCTGTACCTCCTGGGCAGAGTTATCATCCGTTCGTGGGTTGGTGTTAGACAGAGCCTGATTTTTTAAAGTGACACCCCATAGAGATAATATAGTTAGGAAAAGGCGACGCTGTTATTTTCCGACACAATTATTTAGGGATGCTGAGAACACCAATACTTAATAGAGTAACCGGCCTTGACTGTTGTTCATGATGCGTATAATAGAGACGAATTTTACGCAATTCTGACGTATTACATCAAATATAATTGTGTCGGAAGGTAAAAGCGTTTCCTCGTTACAAAATTTGTAATGAATTGAACGTTTTTAACTTGCTGTTTCTATTGTTACTTTCTGTTCAGCTATCTTCTGTAACGTGTTCTCATTGTTTAAAAGGTCAAACATTTGTTTTTCCTTCGCAGTAGGTTTTTTCACCGGCTGCAAAGGCTTCAAAGTTTGATCTTTGTTTTGTGACTCATCCTTCAACAAAACCTGTTTTTCTTTCAAACGCCTAGACTGACGTTCACCACCACCAACATAATTTGGTTTTGGTTCCTCCGCTGCAGAATGGTCACCTTTTTCCCACATCTTTTTTCTTATCTTTTGGAAAGCATCCACCGTAAGGATTTCATCAGTCAATTGATCACGATAGAGTTTCAATTGATGTAAGTCATCTGCAAATGCAACAATTAGATTTAGTTACGACATCATCACATGTATGGAATATGAATACACTAGTACTTACTACTAAACATCAGTATTTTAGCACATTGCTTGTGCTTTAAAACTTCGTCTTCTGTGGCGTTTTTAGATGGTCATTGTTGCCAATAAACAAAATGAGACACGTTGTAATTAAAGCTTTGCTCTGATAAGTCCTCAACATTGTCATCGATTAACCCACTCGAACCTGGTTCGACCGTTCCGTCGTCGAAATCAAAAAGAGCATACCTGGGGAACTTTCTAATACGAGGCATGATAGAACACTAATATAGCTATCGAGCCGATAAATGAATTGTATATTGGCAGCAAATTATAGAGCTACCGCAACGTGACGATCTTTAATTCGAGCACACTGTAACGTACAATATATTGGGTCGTCTGCTGCAGGGATGATAATCAGCAACCCGTTCCAGCAACAACACCACCATTCCTTTGTGCTCGGCCCCGGTTCTCAAAAACCCGGGTTACCCGCGGATCGTCGCAAAAAATAGTCGGCCATTGGTGATCCTGGTAGCGTATTGGCCAAAATGGGTAGGCTGGGCGGATTTGGTGGTCAAACCGGGATTTTTTGCCGAGAAGACCTACTCATTCGCCCAAATACCTACCCATTGGATACGGGGCCGAACCCTACCATTCATTGACAAAAATATTAATAACGATATGAAATCTTGGCTTATGCAATTTAACATTTACTCTTACGAGATATATATAAATTGCTCGTTTCGGTACATAACATTTCTATGACAATAAGCTGTAAGTGTGGGAACTGCTTACAGTGGTTATTAATAGAGATTTATATGTATGTTGAATGATGATAGTCTAAGCCAACCACCCCATAGTGTGCTATATACACGACACTTTTTATAAATATAGATGTTAAAGTGCTATTTTTTTTATGAATCAATAGACAATAGTTGACTTTTGGGATAATAAATGGAATATTAAATTAAGGAAACATTTAGCGTAAACCATAACTAGGGGGCGTTTTTGGTGTACACTTTCCAAGGTCAAAGAAGCAAAATCCGCGGCAATGTTGTGGCTTTGTGCATTTGCTTTACATAACTGGGGGATGGGCGATGTAACAAAAACAAGAAAACCAATCAGTAAATAACTTTCAGACTACACGAACGCTTATATTTTTCGTATCGTCTTTTCGGTCGAGTTTTGCTACAATTTCCATGTTGATTTGTCGGTTGATATCTTTTCCGATACAATAAAAAATAGTGATGAAACATAACAGACCAGTGAATTATTTGTGTTGGCTGAAAAGACTTAATGTTGGCCGAAGTGCTATACCAAGGAGTACGTATTACCGTTTGCGACTTCACGTGCGTCCTCCCTCAACTGCCGTAACCCACCAATTGCTGGCTCGCAATATACCTAATGGTAAATCTCTCAAATAGTGTTGAAATGCGAGCGTTACATCAACTTAGTAGCACTGATTTCATCGTCTTAATTGTACTTAATTGTACGTTTTTATCACATAATTAAATGCATTTACACGACTTTAACTCTTCTTGTTAAGTTAATAACTATTTATCAACTTGTATCAGTTGAGGAGACACAGCATGTTGAAGAAGACACGATTCATCATGATAACCTGGTTGCTTTTGCAAAAAATTCATCAGATAGCGAATATCATCCTGTACCTGAAGAAAGCTGCGAATTCCATAATGACGACGGCTATTTAGATGCTGGTCATGACAACATCGGCCCCAGTTCGAATAACGTAACCAAAGGCATGGACTACTACATCTAGAGGACGGGACTCTTTTCCTATCTCGCCGTGTTAAAGCCCGTCGGGTGGGTCAATTTCACGGGGAAATATATAAAACACATCAATCGATAGAGCGGCGGTTACAATTATGCAAATGGATTTTAGAAAATCTTTGAAATGAAATAGATATTTAAGTTTTAGTATTAGGAGAACGGGAATAAAGTCGTTTCACCAGTGCCCCCTAGCGACTAATGTAAGTTCTAGTTACCAAGTCCTTGTCAAAACAAACAAAACAATATAACCCAACCAAAAATCCGAGGCAATTAATTGCCTGTTTTTGGCAATATAATTGTATGTTTTAACACGCAGTTATTTTGAAACAATTTCCTAAGACAATTAATTGGGTTGTAACGTACTTAATTGGGTGGTAACATAATGAAGTATAGAAAAAAAAAATTTCAGGCAATGACGATAAATTACGTACTTATGTCCAATTTATAGTGTACGAAGTTTATTTAGTAACAAAGTGAGTGGTAATTTTATGTTTCTGGTATGATTTATTGTATACGACACTAACTGAAATTAATTGAAAATCACACGATTTATTGCATACTGAAGTATTGGACACTACGCTTGTTTTTACTTCAAAATAATATTTATTTATTATTGCATGATACCTGTTATTAGAATCACGTATTTTATCACACATTAAATAAAAATTTAATTTAGAGGAATTGTAATTAATCAAGTAATTGTATTTCATCGTTCAATAATGACAATTATTTTGCTGACGAGACCGTTACTTTATAACTTGCTGCTGTTATTTTGGAGCTTCTTCAACTTCTGTTTGGTATTGTTTAGAAAAGTGGAAATACCCTTTCGTACTTCTCCTTCTTTTTTCACTTTCTCGTGATCCTTGAATTGGAAAAAATCCAATGTCGCTTCTAGAAATGTTTGCAAAAACAGTTGTGATTAGTAATAATGAAATATTGAATTGATTCTAATATATATATATGACTTACTAATTATGCTGAGCAATTCATTCTCATCCATACACTTCTTTCCTGTCAAATTTGCTGACATGGTATGCGTACCCAGGTAATTATCGGTGTACATGAGGCGAAGAAGAGACCCCACAAAGCGAGTTTCAGATTTCTTTGAGCCAGGCGGAATCTGGTCGAGAATGTCTTGCGTAATGGGAAATGGATTGTTATACAAATCTGACGGATATTTTTGTGGTTTGTTAGTCTCCTCGATCGGTGTCTCTGGGGCATTCAAAACAGGTGGTGGTGGTGAGGAACTCCAATTTGCTTGAAAATGTGGCTTAATATCTTCATACGCAAGTTTCGGTAAATTCATCTTCACACTTGAAGTAGCAGAAGCAAGTGGGGCAGCTGAGGCACATTCCCCATTCTTCTGCAACTGTTGGATGTACTGCTGTTTAAAGATCAATTGGTCAACCCAAGCTTTGACGCTGCCGAATTCTGTAATACATAATATATACATTTAACTTATGACATACATACATTCTATATATATTCTACATACAATAATAATAACCAAAAATTCAACCAAAACTTATTATAACTTATGACATACATTCATTCTATATATATTCTACATAAAATAATAATAACCAAAAATTCCGTGCAATAAATTGGGCAAGTGCGCAATAAATTGTGTAATTATGTAATTATTTTTGCGTTGAAATGCATTTATCATACTATGGTGCACTAAACGGTATAATAAAGATTACAATTTACCTTGAAAAAACTTAAGATCTTTCTTCAAGCGATCATTCTCTTCTACTAGGGCACGTATCTTGCTTTTTAAGTGCTGGACGTCTTCAGTTGAAACAGGGGCCTGGCCCATCAGCATACTCGCCTTTAAAGATGATAGCACCTCCACCTCTGATTGCAAATTATCAGTACGGGTCGAAGTAGGAACGACATCTTCACATTCTTCCTCATCTACCAGCTCATCAGTTGTTTCGGGAAATACGAGTTTTTTCTTTGCTGGCGTTAGTTTTTGTAACGTGAAGCAGCCTGAATTGCTTTCAGAGGTGGAACCCTAAAAACAAGTTCAGTTATGATACAATAATTGATAAATCTGCACATGTTTACATCATCATTGCGTTCTTCCTTGTCGGAATACACCGAATGGCTTCTTTTCCTTGACTTTCCCGATAACGAAATTGGCTCAGCATGAATCTCAGCAACAGTAACAGTGGGTGGCGGGCTACCAGGCTTATCCCGTTGAGTGTTGTTTAATAATAGTGTAAGGATCCGCCGACCAAATCGAAATTCAAACGGTAAAATTTAACGCGTTGCTTTTATTGCCCTGTTTTGACCCCAAATTTGTTGCCCCGAATGACCGACTTTCTACTTTTATTACTCTAACGGTAAAGTCAACCTTCTTCCGGCGACCTTATATTTTTGAACACGCCTGACCTCGTTTGACTTTAAATTCGACTCTCTGCGTTGCCATATAAAAGACGGACAAAACTTCACCAGCGGAAAAGAGTCACCAGTCGACCAGGAGAGAGTCACCAGTCGACCAGCGAGGCAGTCAGTGAGTCAGTCTTCTTCCCTCCGTCTGTTACCTTTTCCCTTTTGTTTTTGCCGCCGTGTTTTGAAATGTAATTGGTGTCAAATTTAAATAAACATCATCACACCAATTGTTTCATCTGGTGGCAGCGGCGAGACGAACCCGCCGACCGAAGTCTTGGCCGTTACGGACGCGTTACCAAAACTCTACTACAGCAGTTCTTCGCCGATGATGGCACAAATTGAAGAAAAATATTCTTTCACCGACATCAAAGAAAAACCATTAAAGAAGAAAATAAAGGCATTGTGGTTGGAGAAATTCAAGAAACTAAAAAAATTTTTAAGTAAAACAATGAAAATTAAAATATCTCGACCTGTTTTTTCAGCTGCTATTGTCGCAAGCCGAGTCACCATTAAGAAAGTCTCTTCCCACCCGGAAAAACACGAAGACAAGGAAAAACACCAAAATGGAAACAGCATATTCGCGGATGAATCTGTCATACGAGCATCAGTGTTGGAACATCAAACGACTATAAGTTGCATTTTTTCCATCCCTCTTCCTGAACCAACTTGCGAAAACACAGCTGTTACCACGTCGGCAAGTGAGGAAACAAAGGAACCAAAAATCGTTGTGACTTCCGACCACCTTGGTGACCACGAAGACCAACCCGGGCTGAAACATCTGGACCAGTTGGAGCTCTTACACTCGATCCTACGCGATGCCCACTTGACGCCAGGCGACGATCAACGCGCTTCAAACGTCGTACACCAAGCCGAAACCTTCAGAGTCTTTGATCGCCCATGGCCAACGGCCAAAATTAAGAAACGAAGCAGAGGTTGCACGAAAGAGCTGTTGCTTTTTGCGCAAAGACGGTGCGTGCTTGTCTGCCCAGCCGCCTAAGCACTCATCACCTAGACCACGCGAAGACCCGACCAAACCGACATTGGAAATTCAACATTACAATTCGAAACCGATCCAATTTATTTCCTAACTATCTTAGACCACCCTTCTCTTACATAGTTTTTCCACCTAAAACTAGTTCCCCTTTGAATTTGACACCTCCAGATTTATAAAGACTACGGCAAAAGAAAATCAACTTCACTTCTATTCCCACCTCTATACCTCCACTTAACCAAAGAGGACATTCTCATGCAAACCATTCTTTATCTTTTTTTTTTATTTTGGAACAGCTGAAGTTTTATTGAGGTTATAATCTCGCTTCTTCTCTTATTGACACATCTGTTTGCGAAGCTATGTTCTAGGTTTAGGCACACCTCTTGCAGAGGCAATTGTATCAGTACCGGGCTCCGGGCTCAAGGGCGTTACATATTTCCTTCGACGGAACACGCCACATTGAGCTCCGCGCTCCCAGACGTCCGCGTCACTACTCATTTTTTCATATTCATTATTTTGCTGTTTTTAATCTGATTCGTAAAGACTGTCTAGGCTTAGACACTTGGGCTTCAGATTTGTTTTATCGAGCTCCGCGCTCGAAGGCGTAAAAATTCCTTCGACGGAATGCGCCACACTGAGCTCCGCGCTCGTAGACGTCTGCGTCACCACTCTTTCTTCATATTCTTTGTTTTGCTGTTGTAAAATCTGATTTCAAAAGACCGTCCAAGTTTAGACACTTTACTTCAGATTATTTTTTATTGAGCTCCGTGCTCAAAGGCGTACGTATTTCCTTCAACGGAACACGCCACACTGAGCTCCGCGCTCCCAGACGTCCGCGTCACTACTCGTTTAATGCTGTATCTTTTCTCCTTCACTGTATTTCGTTCCAAATAAAAAAATTGTCTCATTCCATCTGAGAAAGCTACCAACGCGATAAAGCTCCTCGAATATTCCTGGCTTACTTTTTCTTCTCTTGAACTGCATGTTTTACTATGTTGAGAAAAGAGATCGCGAGACGCAATCTATTTTGACGGGGACCCATGTAAGGATCCGCCGACCAAATCGAAATTCAAACGGTAAAATTTAACGCGTTGCTTTTATTGCCCTGTTTTGACCCCAAATTTGTTGCCCCGAATGACCGACTTTCTACTTTTATTACTCTAACGGTAAAGTCAACCTTCTTCCGGCGACCTTATATTTTTGAACACGCCTGACCTCGTTTGACTTTAAATTCGACTCTCTGCGTTGCCGTATAAAAGACGGACAAAACTTCACCAGCGGGAGAGAGTCACCAGTCGACCAGCGAGGCAGTCAGTGAGTCAGTCTTCCTCCCTCCGTCTGTTACCTTTTCCCTTTTGTTTCTGCCGCTGTGTTTTGAAATGTAATTGGTGTCAAATTTAAATAAACATCATCACCCCAATTGTTTCAATAGACTCTAAAGAAATATATATCACACTTTAAATTTTAAAAAATATATTAATTAGAATGTCTGTTTGCTACCTTTTGTTGAACAATTTTTGCCAACGTATTTTCGTTATTGAAGGACTCACAAGCCTTTCTGCTTCTTTTGGGTGGTGGGTGGGTGGTCAATAGAGAAGAATTTGAAGATTTTTTCTTTGACTGGTCATCAGCATGTTCTTCTTCGGATGCTCCATTTTGCTTTCTTTCTTTCAAACGCCTTGACTGTCTGCTTGCTCCACCTGGGCAGGATTCTTCAACTGCTGTTGATTTCTCCCAAACCTTCATTCTTATTTTGGGAAACAACTCGACAGCAACAATTTCATCTGACAACTGGTCCCGATACTGCTTCAAAATTGATATATCATCTGAAAATTCAAAATAATATTTAAATTACGAAACACAGGCTAGGAATTAAGAAATATATACTTCGTTTTGGATTAGAGAAAACTTGTCTTGCTAGGGAAGTGCCTTAAAATCAGAAGAGGACAATTTGCAAATCAAGATTCGACACAGTTGTTCATCTCGGTGAGATTTTCAGCATGACCAGAATTTTATTATTCGGCTGCAGTGGGCTGAATTACATTACAGCCCGTTGGTAACCAGGTAATCTGCTGAAATGCAAAAGGAAGAGAAAAAGAGGCTTACCAGCAGGGTTTCGTCGTCCAACCTCCTTATACGGCTGGCTTACCATGAGTATACATACAAGCAGCCACATAAAAGTATTATTTACACAGTCACGCGTGCAACAAAAGCGGATTACAACGGAACACTTTTTTGGAAAAAGAAAAATGAACTCGGAGGAAACCCACGATGCTATATGTATTGCAAGGGTTTCGTTTCAACAAAAGTTGACTTGAAAGTTTTATTTTATACTTACGGTCATATAATGAAGCTATTCTCATTGTTTTCAGTCCTCACATGTAATACACTGGTTAATAACTGCCGTTGTGACGATTCTATACGAAAGCTGCTCGAATTTCATTGGGACAAAGTGTTTCTCTTCCCAAAAGTTTGACATGAGGAAACACAAGTAGCACTTGTCTAACTAAGATTAAGACCAACCAGATATTGACGTCCTAAGCGACTGTTCCTCTTGCGCCTTTGATCAGCAACAGTCATTTCGTCCGTTTGGATGATGACCGTTTGGATGATGCAACACGGCGTATGAGTCATACTCGGGTAGGAAAAATAATAACATTATTTGATAATACGAATAATTTTTTATGGATAAAAAAACTACGTAAATTCCACTCCTAACCCAGCCAAAAATGGGATACAATTAATTGTTGAAGTTTACAATAAAGCGCATAATTTTATAATTAATCGTATATTGACAAGATTTTATCATAGTACCACCTAATGAATTGTACACTTTTAAAATTAATCGTATATTTACAAGATTGTATCATACTACCATGTAATGAATCGCATACTTCCATAATTAATCGCGTATTGCAAGATTTGATCATACTACAATATAATGAATCGCATACTTCCATAATTAATCGCGTATTGCAAGATTTTATCATACTACAATATAATGAATCGCATGCTTTTAAAATTAATCGTACAGTAGCGGTCCACGTAGTGGGAGGCTCGCGAAGTGGGAAATCTTACGAAGTGGGACGGGGTGGAGCCTGCACCAAAAAGACCCCTCTAGCCCAATATTCTTTGAACTTGCGCGGGGAGTTTAAACTTCAAGCCCTTTTTTTCCGGTTTTTGCGAACTGAAGGCCACGCTTGTTCACTGGCCTATTCTCTATTGTTTAAATAAACTAGTTACCTAAACAATTTCTTGGAACGAACTATTTTTTTCAAAAACTATAAAGTAGGCATACAATGGAAGGGGAATGGCGTATATGAAATGGCAAAAAAAGTCAGTCTTATATAATCAATTGTCGTGGCTACATCTCTGGCTTAAAATTGCCAAAAAAAGCAAGCAAAAAGAAAATTTGCCCGAAGATTTACTAAAAAACAGAAAGAATCACCAAAGGATCCCTTTAAGTGAACAGTTAAATGTGATCGAAAAGCTTGAAAGTGGTATTTGCCAGGCCGAAATTGTTAGTTCTCTTGGTCTGAGTAAATCAACAGTAAGCTGAATTTTTAAAAATAGTGATAAATTAAAGACAATTAAAGCTACGAAGACAGTGACATTGAAATCAAAAGTTTCGAATTCTAGAGCCAAGTATCCTGAAATAGACAAATTAGTGTACGAGTGGTTTGTGAACATAATTCATCCATCGGGACGGTGTAAGCCTTTGCCACTTAGCAGAGGAATCATTCAAGCCAGGGCTAAGAAAATTGCCGAACAACTGGATTTAAATGATTTCACTGCATCTGACGGATGGTTCCGCGGATGGCGTTGGCGCTACGAGATCGGAAAAAGTGTTCGTTTGCATGGTGAAGCTGGAGACGTAAATTTAATAGAAGCAGAGAAGAAAATGGAGGAAGTACGAACGACACTTAAAGAAAAAGGGTATACCCGAAACAACACTTTTAATATGGATGAGTCTGGACTCTTTTACCGATGTATGCCGAACCGCACGTATATTGTTGGTGGTGGTGATGTGCGCCAACTAGGAAAAGGATCAAAGGCTATGAAAGCAAAGGATCGAGTGACTGCCGTATTTTGTTCCAACTCTACTGGAACGTGCAAAGTTCCACCTCTCATCATCGGCACATCTAAACAGCCACACTGCTTCCGAGATGCGCGTGGTCCACTTCCATACATTGATCAGAAAAAAGCATGGATGGACAAGGAACGATATAAACCCTGGTGGTTTAATGTGTTTCTGCCGTGCATCCGTGAGTTTACGACAGAAAAAGTTGCGTTGCTGATGGATTCCTGTTCTGGACACGACAAAACCATCACAGATCCTCTAGGTCAAGTGGAATGTTTTTTTTCCCACCAAACACGACGTCCATTTATCATCCTTTAGACCAGGGAATAATTGCTGTGATCAAGACGCGCTACAAGACTCGTATGCTGACTCAGATGGTCAACGCGGCGGAAAATTTTGATGAACTTCAAGTCGAAGCTGAAAAATTGCCCAACGGGAGGAAAGGGATAAGCTACGGACTTCCTGCTCATGTGTTAGACGCAGCAAATTTACTAAAATCCTGTTGGGATGAATTGCCAGCTGAGACTATATCTGCCTGCTGGAGACGATCAAGATGTCTCCCGATTCTGGACACAGAACCTGTCGAGTCAATCGAAAGTTTTGCCCAAGCCAACCGTCAAATTCAGTCAGAAGCAATCGGCGAAATAAGTGGCCAGTTAGCCCGTAAGTTCTGTTGCCTTTTAAAAAATACATCTGAAGATACGTAACGCCAAGTTATTTCCAAAAAGGTTTGGCTGTTGGCAGTGGAAGTCGTTCCTTGACTTCTCTTGGTCTTTCAGTCATAACAAACGCGACAACTAAAGATCAACAAGAACTGCTTGCGCGATGGTTTGATTTCGAAAAAGATCCAGAGATCATCGCTGCTGAAGTTCTTTTATTATCAAACGAAGTGGAACTGCCTTCAACCTCTTTTAACTCAACGGCATGTAGCGAGTCATTTTCAAATGACACACTCACAGTTGAGTCTTTAGATGGTGTCATGATGGACACCGACGCTGCGCCAGTTCCGACTGAGACTAATTCTTTAGCCGATTCTGGGATTATTTCTTTCCCAACTGATCAAACGCGTAAGCCATTGACTGAAATTGAGAAAATAGATGTGAGCCGAATTTTGGAATCGGCAAAATATATGATGGAAATAGCAGCCGAGTCAAACAATCCTGTGTTAATTGAGATAACTCGCCAGTCATTTTTAAAAATACGTGATGATATTAAGTCAAATTTTGGTGATTTCTAGTCTTCCTTATGTTTTTCATTTAAATTACACCCAGAAATATTTGAATAATTAATGTACTTCCGTTGTTTCAATATATTTTGTGAGAAAAATAGTGCGTACGCATTTTCTTATTATTAAGGCTAACTTAAATGGATAGGGTTAAGCAACTATTAGTCAACGACTGGTGCAGTGCCAATGCCACCAATCTGAAATCCCCTAGTTGCCGAACCCTTCTTGTGTTAATCTTATGGGGTGCCACCAAGTGGGTCAAACCGGCAAAGTGGGAAGGCTCCCCCCTCGCACGACTTTTCCCACTACGTGGACCGCTACTGTATATTGAAAGATTTTATCATACTTCCATGTAATGAATAGTGTTGGCATTTCAATGCCCCAAAAACAGGTCAACTTCGCTGACCAAACATCCGATCTGGCAACGTGTGGATCGGAGTTTTGGAAATCGGTAACGAAGGGCGGAGCTACGGACGACCTGCGCCCAGACGATCGACTAGTTGCCTAGAAGACACACGTGTCCCGGCTCCCAAACTTACGTCTCGCCTTTAGTTCCGTTTTTTCCTTTCGTTTCTCGTTTAACTCACGTGCAATTGAATTTGTGTCTCGATATTGGCAGGCAACCAGTATCTAATTTTCTCTTTTGACTTGTAGACTGTGGCCCTAAATTCCCTTACTATTTTCCAAGACCTGAGGAGCACGATTGGCAAACGTGCTCATAGCAGGTTGTGCTGTTGTCTCGTTTTCGCAACCTATCCTGAGGAACACGATTGGCAAACGTGTTCATAGCAGGTGACGCTGTCATCTCGTTGTCGCAAAGTAATCTTGAGGAATAAGATTGGCGAACTTATTCATAGCAAGACTTTGAACATTGCCACTGAAACTTAATCTCGTAACCATCTTTACTGAAACCCTGAGGAAAACGATTGGCAAACGTGTTCATAGCAGGTCACGCTGTTGTCTCGTCTATCGCAAAGTTATCTTGAGGAGTAAGGTTGGCACCTTACTCATAGCAGGACTTTGAACATCCGAACATCTAAGCCTGTATGAGATTGGGCCCCCATTTTGGTTTGTGTAATTCGAAGCTTGAGGAGCACGTATGGAAACGTGTTCATCGCAAGTCTCTCCATCCCTAACGCTAGATTGTTTATGAACAAAATACAAAGTGTAATAATACTTCCACCTTTTCGTTTATACTCTTAAAATTAATCATATATTGGCAAGATTGTATCGTACTACCATGTAATGAATCGGATACTTTTAAAAGTAATCGTATATTGAAAAGATTTTATCGTACTACCATGTGATAAAGAATTAGCATAGAGCTAGTAGCATGTACTTTAATACATGTTGTAATAAGATTAACTTCATTTGCCAAAATATCATCATCACAACAATGGGCGAACATGTATTAGTCTTTACTACAGCTTTCAATACATATAACATACAGGTTATCTCAGTCTTTTTCAAATCTGATATTGCAGGGTATGCAAATATCACTTTCATTCTCAGCTCGATTAATTATAATACATTTGTGCCGAATTTCACTTGGAATAACAATTTCGGTGGAAATGTTGTCACGGTCAACTACTTTCAAGAACGCTGTCATATTTTGATTGGAATAACCGTCGTAACAGGGGGGGGGGGGAATTGGAGAAGGTGTAATCGATCACAAAACAAAATAATTTTTAAATCCTTACTATGGGCAGGGTTATCAAGTAAGCAACAACCAGAATAAATACAGTCACATTTCGGATGAAAAGAAAATGTTTTTTGAATTATTGACACTTTGTTCAAAGAAGAATTGATCGAGATAATAGAGTTCTCCTTTTTAAATGGCCTACTGTATGATTGCGTGGTGTACAATTTACCGCTAATAGCCAAACGTTCAACAAAGTAGGCATTATGACACCTCAATAACAAACGGTACTTCCGTTCTATAGCTATTACAATTTCAGTAATCATAACCATTTTTTTTTGGGAACCAATGGCAGAAATGCGTACCAAGTTACTGGTGGCCGTTGAAAAAGAAAGTGGGCCATCCATTTTTTTCCTAAAAAGTTTGAATATTCTCGGTTGACAGTGAAATAAAGTGTCGAGGATATTCTCGTAACTTACTAGTGCATAAGTAGTTACGAAATATTTGTTTTGCGATGGCGTTTGTTCCATGGAAAAGTCGTTTGATCAAACCACCCGCATCTTCATACAAGAACGCCGAATAGGCCCATGGTGCACTCCAGTTTTTAGTACCCTCTATAACATGTAGCAGTATGTGAATGTTGTAACTCACATGTTCTTGTCCATACAATTCGGGTATTAATGCAACAAACTTATGTATCATAAGGTGGGTAATTTCAATTTCGGATATTGTGACCACGATATAATAGGAAAGGTACACTCTCGCGCTATCACAGTCTCTTGGAAGAAACGGCGGGTGTTCAGTAAAGGGTCCTAAGATTCCCCGTCAGGTTCACTAGTATAGGAGGCCCATCGCCTCTCGGGGGTATAGTAAAAATTGGGGTTTTTCGTTCGTTATTTAGAAAATTACCAATCAATGTGTCTAGAAATGGATTTCATTTAAGCTTAATTTAATTCCCTATCCTTAAATATCTAACTCATCTAGATTAGGCAATTATTTATATGTTAAATTTGTGATTGAAATTCACAATTTTTTGAAATTTGCGCCTTTCGCAACATTGCCTATTTTATTATATTAAACACGTTTGTCTTCTCTCTAGTGCAGCAACTTTTACACCTTTGTGCTGTTATTGTAATAGGACGTGTTTATGTTACCGGCTGAGGCCGAATATACGGTATGTTGTTTACCTAGATGTTTTATGTCTTTAATTTCTGCATTTTTATAATGTTTATAATTTTATATGTTTATGGTTGTTCAAGGGGTTACAGGCAAAGTGAAAAAGTGCCTATGTTTAAAGTTCCTAAAGATGACACTTTATTCATCAAATGGAAAAAAGCTGCTAAACGAGGCAGATCTGACAAGACGCTTTCCAAGAATGATCACATTTTCTCAAAACATTTCCTAGAGCAGGACATAGTTAAAGGGGAGACTGACTTCAACGGTGTATATACACCAAGAAAAAAATGGTGGCTAACAAAAGGAGCAATTCCTGTACTAGGAAAAGGTAACAACACCATTTTATTTTAAAATGTTATTCCCTACTAACGAATAATTTGAATTTTAGATTCAAGTAACCTGAGAAATAGTCGTATGGCTAAGAATGTTACCAGCGACATGAAGCCAGAAAGTCACACTGGTCAGGATATCATTGACATGCAGGATGTTTCACTCGGTAGCTATAATGTAACAGCAAATGTGCAAACTGTATCACATAATGACTTGGAAACAACAGTTAACTTGCAGGGTGAATCATCTAATAATGGCACTGCCAGTGACACCAACGAATACCCAGCAAATGTTCAAGCTGTTAATGACATGGAAACAACAGTTAACTTGCAGGGTGAATCATCTAATTATGGCACTGCCAGTGACACCAACGAAGACCCAGCAAATGTGCAAGCTGTTAATGACTTGGAAGTCACAGTTTACATGCAGCGTGAATCATCTAATAACAATGGCACTGCCAGTGACACCAAAGAGGACCCAGAAAATGTTAAACAAAATTCATTGCAATAATCTATTGACGGTCTAATCTTAGATCCAACTGAGGCCAAAACACCTAATGCATCTTGGTGCTGGCTACCTGCCGAAGTGGAAGCTTTTGGCAAAGAGAGACGAGAAAGTTATACTAGAACCTGTGTGAAGTTTACAAAGGTTGACGATAAAATAGTTTACTCAAAATCCGTAACCGTAATACGAAATGAGTTGTTCTACCGTTCGAAGGGTGTACTAGTGAGACCGAATTTCTTACCAGAAAGTTTCGTGTACATTTTAGATTTAGAAGATGCTATGGATCGGTTTGATTCGTCTTCACTATGTCTTGGCTGTGACCAAAAGTTAAGTGAGCAACTGGCGACAATGAAAAGTGTCACTCAGGGGAAATATAATTGGCGATCCAAGAGATGCCTAAAAGTTCTCGAGCGAGGCTCGACATGTCATTTTTGTCGGCATCTGAACGAGTTATTGCCAATTAAACAATAAAAAATGGAGAAGCTTATAAGCAGGAATAGAAAGCTGGAAGCCAGTATCACTGCGAAAGAAAAGCAGGTTAAAAGAAGAAATGATGCTGTTAAGGTATTTTTTCTAAAAACATTCGATCTGTATAAAGTTATGGCAATTCCAATTTTGTATGTCCGTTTATTTAGAAACTCAGGGAAGAGATAATTATTCTCCGTAAAGATATGGTCAGGTCGTGCAACCGTGTTTTGGCCGACAAACTTTCCAAGTTAGATCCACAGGTAAATGGGTAAACAGTGAATTAGGGTATGAGATGAATAGCATAGATTTTAACATTTTTGACAAATATTGCATTGGACCAATTTTACTTATATCAAGTTCCGTCATTCACTATATTTACTAAAATCCATATTTTCATTTATTTTTGACAATCTTTTTTTATTTATTTTTGACAACCTTTTTTTATTAATTTACTTAAAGTGTCGTTAGTTTCAATTTTGACTTACATTCTCACTATTTTCTACATTTTTTAAAAAGTGTAAAACTATTTTTAAAAAAGCAGAATGTAAGAATGATAAAAGCATGCGCTACGATCCTGCTTTTTTGCTGGAATGCATCATGTTAAGGATTAAAAGTAAAGCTGCTTACGATCATCTAAGGCTACAAAAGCTCTTGCCTCTACCTTGACCCAATACCATTAGAAAGCTATTAAGCTGTATGACTTGCACTTTTGGTCTTAACGGTTATGCTTTAGATGCAATCAAAGTTTTTCTGAAAAACAAGCCAAGAGCCATGAGATTCGGTAGTCTTGTTTGGGACGAGATGTCGCTAGCCCAGTTAGTTAATTTTGATGCCAAGTAACTATTATTTGAAGGATTCATAGATTACGGTACTGCTGGGCTACTATTAAAAGAACAGAAAGAAGAATTAGCAGACCATGCCCTCGTTTTAATATTTCGACCATACCGGTACTCTTGGATTCAACCCATTGCCTGCTATGCGACAAAAGGAGCCTGCAAAGGTGAGTTGTTGACCGAACTGATGGCAAGAGCTATTACAGTATTGGACCAGAATGAAGCAATTGTGAAGTCAGTAGTCTGCGACGGAGCCCAATCAAACAAAGCCGTCATGAAGACTTGTGGTGTGGTAGTAAAGTACGACAGGATTGTCAACACCTTTGTCAATAAAGCTACACGAATGGAAGTGGGAATGTGTCCGCCAGATCCAGACATTGCAGTGAATCCAAGTCTATCGAAAGAATCGCTGGAATCAAACTCATGCGCCTTGTCTCGGAACGAAGTAGCATGCGATCACAAAGATGATGTCACTTCATTTGGACATCCGACGGCAGACGGAGAATTAATCTATTTTTTCATTGATGTGCCTCATCTATTGAAATGCATTAGGAATAACATTTTCAACGTAAAGGAGGTTCAGGTATTAGTAGCAATAAGAAATGTTTACTAGCATTATGTTATCTTATTTCTTTTAGTTCAAAGGAAAAATAGTTCGGTTTTCTGACTTCGAGTTGTTATACAATACTAGTAAAGTTCCTGGCACTCCACTGTCTATTTTAAGCAAGCTTACGAAAGCTCACATTTATCCTACTTCTTTTGAGAAAATGAATGTGAAACTGGCGGCACAGATATTATCCGATTCCGTTGTTTTAGCAATTAAATATTTCTCTTCTTTGCCTACGACGAGAAATGTGTTCAAAAATGAGAAAAGTATTTATAATTTCATATAACTCTGCATATAACAATTAATAATTTTTTTACGATACAGATTTTGGTCCTGGTACAAAGGGGGTCGTTGACTTAATAAACAAATCGTTTGATATAATGAACGGTCGATGCTCGAAGCAGGCAATCAAAAAGGGGAATAACTGGAGTTTGAAAAAAGCCGTAAGAATATTTATATAAATGAAATAATTTTTTTTAATCAATATTTTCTGATAATTTAAAGATATTAGAGGAGCTTCTTGAGTCTCTCTGGGAAACCGAATTAAAGAGTGATGAGACTGGAATTCCATCTTTTGCATCTCAAACTACCCTACAAGCATTGAGGATGACTGTATTTAGCACAATTGAACTCACGGACTATCTCCTCTCTGACGAAATAGGATACGATTTTATTTTAACGGGGAAATTTAATCAGGACTGTGTGGAAGTGCTATTACTGGCTTAACCAAAAAAAAATCCTTTATTAATTTGTTCTTTTTATTTGCTTTAACGTAGCGCTTTTTTGGCATAATTCGTGCTGCTGGTGGCGGTCAAGAAATGCCAACTGTCCGGTCGTTTCTTGCACTATTAAGAATGCTTTCTGTTTACTATCCTACAAGAGAAATAACAAGAAATAGGGCAAATGTTGACCAATTGGAACAAATGAAACTTCTGACGACTTACAAACAGAATATGCTGGACAGATTTAAAGCTGATGAAAAAGAGACGAAGAGAAGGCGCGAGGGTTTAAAAAGTAAACTCGCTAAAGGAATTCAATTTTTAGATTACGATGCACAAAATGAGAAGTCGTACAACAAATATTTGGAACATGTCGTGTACGATCTCGCTGGTTATATGCTTCACGCAAGAAGAAAATTAATAGGAAAATGTGATGACTGCTGGAAGTCGTTGCTCACTAACGACCAGTTAAAGCCAGACAGTTTTTACGCAGACAAGAGACAAATTGGTGGTATTGAAAAGCAAAGGCGGTTTGAAAAGCCCAACAAAAAATATGTTTGCTGTGATTTTAGAAGTCGAAAAAGTTCTTATCAAACACTTCGCATCACAAGATGCATACATTCGTGATTCATTCGACTCAGTGATATAAAAAATGTCAGAAATGAAAGTGCATCGTATCTGCTGTAAATTGCATCGCGAAAAACTTGTATCTAGTCTCATATACGAGTACATCGTTATTCGTTATCGATTCCAAGGAAAATGGAAAAAACAAGAAGAGGCTGCAAAGGCAGATTCTGTCCGTCATACGCAAAGAAAACTGTCGAAGATATCGCAACAGGATAAAAAATCTTCAAAAGTCGTTGCTCAATCGGATATGAGAAAGAAAAAGAATGATGCAAAAATAATGCTTGAAAAGAATCGAAAGAAAAAAGAAATATCTTCAAAAATCATAAATAATATTCCACTTCATGTAAAGGCAAAGTCTAATGTAATTGAAATTGTTCCTGTCCTGCGAATAAGTGCAAGGAAAAAAACTCCCAAATTAACCAAAGCACAGCAAGCAGAAAAGGAAGTGTGAAAGGATTTGCGACTTTTTAATTTATTATCTGATGTTGAAAAAAAAAACAAATAAAATGTGTTTTCAATTACTTATTTTTGTTTATTCTATTTTTAGATAATTAAAAATGAATTTGAAGATATCAATCTTCAAATTTATGCTGTAGAGTAGCCGATAAGCGGAGAAATCTAGATCTAGATCTCTAACACAAGACATTCAAATAAATAAAATTGGCAATGTTGCGAAAGGCGCAAATTTCAAAAAATTTTGAATTTCAATCACAAATTTAACATATAAATAATTGCCTAATCTAGATAAGTTAGGTATTTAAGGATAGGGAATTAAATTAAGCTTAAATGAAATCCATTTCTGGACACATTGATTGGTAATTTTCTAAATAACGAACGAAAAACCCAAATTTTTACTATACCCCAGAGAGGCGATGGGCCTCCTATACTAGCGAACCTGGCGGGGAATCTTGGGAGCCTTTACTGAACACCCGCCGGTCTTGGGGATAGCCGAGAGTGTACCTTTCCTATTATATCGTGATTGTGACGGTCTTTTGCAATAATATTCTCGTTGCACTTACAAGCAGCATCCAGTGTTTATAATAGACTGGGGGAAGCAACTTCTTTAAGACAACTGCAAAATAAAACAGGAGAAAGTTACGATATTCGCTAGCTTTCCAGTCACTGAGATGATGGCTCATACTTCTAAAATCACGACGAATTTCATTAGGTACTTTCAAATTAGCTAGCTCGTCATCGATTACAGAGGATTTGGGAACGTAATAAGGCTGGCCTGAGCTTCCTAACCATAGATTTATGTACTGAGGAACAACACCCAAAAACAGACAGTGCATTATGTCTGGAATCAAACCAGTGATAACATTTAAAAAAGGCATAAAAAAAAGTATGGATAAAGTCTATTTTACCCGACCAAATATACTTTATTGTTACTATACTTTTACTGAATTCAGAGAACCAAGTATACTGAACTGATCTGTATCTACTTGTAAACTGAATAAATGTTCTGCTTAAATTCCAATGTTGCCAACTGTTGGAATGCAATGTTGCCGTCATTAATTGGTAATATAGATTAAATACGTATATAGATATTGCAAAATATTTACATGGAGTCATTAATCTGCTAGCTCAGTGGTATAGCACTGGATTGATAAAAAAAAGGATCTAGGTTCAAATCTAGTTGTTGGATATATATTTATTATTATATGTTTAGTATTCAGTATATTCAATTGGTTATTAAGTTGATAAAGTGATTCTAGTATTTACTTTATTATAATTACGACATTTTAAAAAGTATTGTTTAGTTAAGTATTGTAGGTCTTTGATAATTAAGTTAGAAAATTTTTAATAAACTTAATTAATTAATATTTAGGGGTGTGTTGTTACTTAATATTAGTATTGATTCAGGTATGGCTACTAATGTATCTATTTTCATGAGTTCCTCAAGTGATATTATTAAGAGTAATAGTGAAATGCTTGAAAAGTTTTATTTCAAATGCAAAAAAAGAAAATCCAGTTCTAAATCTCAAATACCATTTGATGAACTGTGTTGGACATCTTTTGCGATAACAATGATTTGTTCTGTGCTTACTCCAATGGATTTGTACAAATACTTAGTGGAAATTGGATTTATTGATATCAGTGTGTCTTCGTATTGTCTTCAGTGTTCTGGGCAACTAACATTGGTAATTATTTACAATAAGCTATGTACTAAGATATTAGTTGTATTATTTACATTTATTAATAGATTTCTTCTACTACTGTCAATGATGGTTGCCAACTGAAATGTGATAATAGAATTGGAGTTAATGGTAGTACTATCATAACAAAGTTGTGTTCTAAAAAATTTACTATTATAAGATATTCTTGGTTTCACAAATCTCATCTAACGATTCATGAAATCTTAACACTAACGTATTATTGGTGGAGTGAAATTTCTCAGAAGTATGTGGAAAATGATTTGGATTTAGGAATGTTTATGTTTTATGTAGGTAACTATGTTTTAAGTTACTGTGTTATACTTAAGTTCATTACTGATTGATATGTTGTCTTATTCTGTACTTTAATTTTTTTGGTATACCGAATATGATTATACTGTACTATATTATTTATTGTACTATGTTTGCTATACTAACTCTATATTATGTTATTTTATACTATACTATTATACTATACTATACTATACCATACTATACTATACTCATACTATACTATACAGCAATACATGTGCTT